>NC_138776.1:241589614-241772114 GCF_965119305.1 Pelophylax lessonae
AGATGCTTGGGCAGTGGTATTTAGACTTGTGTATAAGGAATATACCACCCCCAACCCAACTCCCTTTGCAATATGACCCCTCAAAGACTTGATCAGTTAACAATAACATTCCTTTGGTATATGGTAAAGCTATGCCTATGTTCTTATATGGCTCCTTGATCAGGATTTGGAGGCCTAGAAGGCATTAGTGAGCCACTTTATTAATAAGGAAATATGTAATATACAATTTCTCCAACAGGTGGGTAGGGTAGGGTTGCCACCTCATCCCTTTAAACCAGGACACACATTAATTACACAGGTTCTGTGGCTGATTAAAGTGGTAATTAAACTCACTTAGTGCCTGATGTGTCTTGTTTTAAAGGGATGAGGTGGCAACCCTAGGGTAGGGGCCTTTCTGTTACCCATTACTTCTGTACCTGACAGAAAGTGAGTGGAAAGTTTTGACTGGAGTTGGGTTTTAAAGTATACCTGTGTTAAGGCTATGAATGTTCAAGTATTTACAATTTCTAAACAAGCTAGAACAGCCCTCATTGAGCTCTGTAGATAAATGTACTGTGGAACAACTAATCCTTAAAATTGCCAGCAGAAGTACTGAAGGTGTTTTGTCAGCATTTCAGCTCACACCTTCTCAGCAGCTCTGTTATCCCCTTTCCGCCACTGAGCAATGCCTCTTCACTTTAGCTCACCTTGCTTACATTCCCAACAGTGGCTCAGCATTTAGGCTCAACATACGGTACTTCCCCCACCCAGCAGTGACTTGGTCTCTGAGCCCCACATGCTTCCCTTAGGCTTCATTCACACTTGCGCAACTTGTCATGCAACTTTGGACATCAAAGTTGCATGACAAGTCATTCCCCATGTTTTCCAATGATAACCATTCATATATGCGAGACTTAAAGTTGCAGCAACTTAAAGTAGTTCATGCACTACTTTGGTCTGACTTTCGTGCAACTTGAGCCATAGACTTCAATGTTAAACCTCAGAAGTTGCATGACCAGTGTAGAACAGATGCCCCCTACCTCTTACTCTGGCTGAAAGGCCATGCTCTACCCCAAACCCAAATCACTTCACATTTTCTAACCCAATAAAGGAGACCACACATCGAGTAGGGTAAAAATTTGCCATAGCAGCCTTTTATTAACAATTTCAACTTAAATTACATAAAGGAGAAAAAACATTCCTTAAAACAGAAACATATAAGTCGCTAAGCCTGTTGGTCTTTGAGGCACCCCCAAAATTTTCCAATCATACACTGCGGGACTTTTATCCTAGTAGGCCTCCAGCCGCAACACACCGGCTTGGAGACAACACACTATATGAAGCGCAACCATTTTCAAATTCCAGTTAAACTGACATTATCTAAAAATGCACAAGAGGTACACATACTACCGATGGGTCCCGAAAAAACACCACAGCACACCAAGGGTAAACCCTTACCCTTGAGTGCCCCTCCACACCCTCAAGGCTCACTGTAACCCATCTTGCAACCCAAGGGACCATAAATCCGTCCCCACGGCATTGAGGTGCACACCGTACCTCTAGGTATACACCTCCAAATCCAAGTGTCAGACAACCAACCCCCCATTGTGACAAACACATTTGCCCACCTCCTTATTCACTTTTATGCAGGCCTTATTGAGCTGCTCAACCGACCTGGCCAAAGTCGAAGTCATGCAGGCAACTATGTCAGACCACACAATGAGCAACTCAGGAAAGGCTGTGCTGAGCCGTAGTAAATCAAATTTATTGTCCCGGATCAATTCCCGCATGGATCTGACTCCCAAATCATTACCCCCTACATGAAGTTCCAGAATGTCCGGCTACCTATCTAGCCGTGAGAAGCGATGAAATTCCGGCACAGCCCTGCTCCATATCATACCCCTAACCACCGGACACAGTCCTCCTGTCTACAGAAATCGAGTTGTCTACCATTAGGACGAAGTCCGCTAGCCTAGCACCCCCAAAATGCATAGGAATGCCCCAATATCCAGACGAGGCATGGTTCAACACCTGAAAGAAAGGAACATGACACAGCGAAATAACACCAATGATTGCATAATCAAAACAGTATTGACACCGACACACACGCACATCCCCTTTACGCCAACAAAAGATGAGAACAAATATACAGTAAAAACCTCTTAGAATCCCACCTGCCAATTCTCTTTACAGCTTCCTCATCCAACCCCCATCGAGCAGCCCCTGTGGCTGCCCCAATGCAGAAGGAATGTGAGGCATAACATTTTGCATCCAAACCCAAAGCACCAAGACATTTTCGGAATACCAAAAGTTAATTGAAATTTAGACAAAGAAGACCCGTCCGCATGTATCAAAAATTACCCTCCTACTTGTGGGCGCACAGCAAGAAATTCCCTGTTCATGCCCACCAGGCACAAGAGTGACGTCGGCACAGCAAACAATCTAACTCATACACCCTAACCAGACTGATCTGTTTTTGACCTGCGGAGAAGCAAGCTAACCCCATCCTCCATGCAGGAAACATCCTGCGCCAACAAGCCCCCTGCTTTTGAAGGGCTGATCAGCTCCCCAATCCCGAAGGCTCCAAAAAAGGCAAGAGAGAACGCCGCCTTAAACAAGGAAACTTCATAACCCGAAGAGCACAGGGAACCCAACGTAGAGAAAATGTCTTGCAAGAGGGGAAATTACACAGGGCACCTAGCATCCCCACGCTTGTAGGACCGGCTATACCCCTATAGAGCCTGCCAAACCAAAAAATCCTTTGTAAAGTCGTAGCTACCCTGCAGCTTAAATAAGAAGGCCAAGCTTGCCAAATTGCGCGCTATGGCTGACACCAAAGCGCCCCTCTCAAAATGTCTAGAAAGAAAGTATAGGACCACCAACCAAACGTCTGGGTCCATAGGAACCACGTCAGCCTAACACAACACCTCCAGCCACTCCAGCCATACCTTGGAATAGACTGTCCATGTCAACTTACTCATTGACCTCCTGATCCAGCCAGTGATGACCCCAAGGCAATCCCCCACAGCCAGTCTGGACATGGGACCCTGCGTTGCTCCGCTGCCAGTGCCAACTCTCAGAACCTGCCCCACTGAAATCGAGACAAGGCATCACCCAAAGTATTTTCAATTCCTGGGATGTGCATAGCATAAAGAAAAACATTTAACTGAAGACAACGCAAAACGAAGTGCCGAAGAAGCAGAACCACAGGCTGGGAAGAAGCTGAGGTGCGGTTAATAACCTGGACCACCCTGAGATTGTCACAATGCAAATGTACCTTCAAGTCCAGGAATGACTCACCCCATATTTCAATGGCGATTACCACCGGAAAAAGCTCTAGGAGCACCAAATTCTGAAGAAGACCTGCCTCTTTCCATGAACGCGGCCACGGTGCTGCGCTCCAGCCTGATAAAAGACCCCGTCACCAGTAGAACCTGCTGCATCCGTGTAAAGCTCCAGGTCAAAACTGCTGACCGGCCCCGACATCCACAAGGACCTCCCATTATAGGATTCCAAAAAACTGTGCCACGGCCGCAGGTTCTCCCTATGTTCCTTATTAAGACGAACAAAATGAGTTGGCGATTTTGCCCCTGCAGTGGCCGCCGACAACCGTCAGCAGAAGACCTAACCCATGGGCATAATGCCACACGCAAAATTTAACTTACCAAACAATGACTGCAAGCTGTGAAGCTGAATCTTGCATGGTCCCAGGATCTCCCGAGTCTCCCTCTTAAGGGCCAAAAGTTTATTTTCGGGCAGGCGACACTCAGCAACATTCCACGTTAGCGGAGAAATGGAGGCCATGGAAAAAGGGATATGAGAAACCAACCTCCAATGGCCAAACAGCTTCCTTTCCACCCTCACTGGCATCATCCCTCTTATTCGCAAACTCTCTGGAACGTCCTTGTAACGGATCAACCAGCCCCCCGACCGGGTACCTCTGTTGACGGATGCTCCTAGTGCTTCCCAAGGGCTTCAAGCACTCCACCAGACACCATAACCTCGTCAGACCCCACGAACCGCCGCAGCTTGGTTAGGGTCTCCTACCCACCCTTGACCTACGACAAGGCTCCAGGTTCCCGTGGGTGAACCTCTCTTTCCCCGGAGAGTGAAGCAGAACAAGCTCTTACACAAGCTCTTACAAGAGCTTAGTGATTATCCAAGGGAGTATGGAGGACATTGCAATCCCTTGAAGCCGATTCCCCCAATAAGAGGCAGGACTCTAGATTGAGGGTGAACTATATATCTTTATTGAACAAGAAACATACTTTTATACAGTTTTCCCCACAAGGTTACCACCCAGATGGACCCTGTTGGGGACAGGACATGACATTCACAATCCAATAGGAACAGGGTTTTACACAATCCCTCCCCTCTGGCTGAATACATTATCTTATGCAGATGAAAGTGTATAAAGAAACAGAATTAAACCTAAACTAATTATCTGGCCATCTGGGCAGAACAATGTGAGGTCATTAGCATTAGACAATAGGAGGGCACAATCCACATTCCCTCCTAATACACAACAATAGGACAAGAATGCTAATGACAGTCTGTGTGTCTCTCTCGCATTGAAGCTGGAATACACAAACCATTGGAAAAACCTGCCTGACATTGAGGGATATGTAATACACACATTATTTAGGAATTATAGATTTCATGGCAATGGGAATAAATCTTCATATTTCTATATGAAGATATTGCTGACAAATATGACTGTCCCATCTGAAGCAATTCAAACCGTTAACTATCTGTTCTTCACTTCCAGTGACGGTGAATACCGTCACAGTATTTCCATACTGAAGCAGCGGGATAAAGGATGGGAACTTCCGCAACCAGAGTATTCATGCTTGAAGTGGCAGGCCCCCCTAATTTACAGGATCCCTCATTAAACTGCCAGCAGAAACCCAGACTCTTCGTGGCCAGCTGTCCAGGGATAGATGAACTGCCCCCCCCCCTGGAAAAAACTGATTAGGAGCCCTCACCAATGAAATAAGCCTCATCCAGAGGCTAATGTCCTTTTGGTCCCAACGAAAGGATGGCGGATGGCTTTCCACTGTCAGGACTGTTTGTCGTACCGCAGTCACGCCGAACCCCCAGATACCCTGTAGACCTTGCCAATGGCGTCAAGGTAGCAAGAGAGTCGAACAATGTTTGGGGTTCTTCTCTCCAATGCCGCTCGCCATAATGCAAACGCCTGCAGCCAATTAGAAAAGGTACGCAGTGTCAGCCTGTATCGCTGTTTCTCCTCACCTTCCTTCTTGTGCTCCTCCGACTTGAGCCTATCCAGATTAGACCCACACACCCTGTACTCCTCTGCTGCACATATTGCCCACTGTCATACCCTCTCCACTTCTCCCCAATATATACTGCCCGCTAAGACATATCTTTAGCACTGTTTGTTATTTTCCCAATCTTTTCCATTCTAGAATGGGCACACTTTTGTTAGTAATTTAATACAGTGCATCGAGAAGGTATTCACAGCGCTTCACTTTTTCCACATTTTGTTACGTTACAGCCTTATTCCAAAATAGATTCAATTAATTATTTTCTTCAAAATTCTACAAACAATACCCAATAATGACAATGTGAAAGATGTTTGTTTGAAATCTTTGCACATTTATTCAAAATAAAAAATGAAATAAATCCCATGTACATAAGTATTTATAGACTTTGCTCAATACTTTGTTAAAGCACCTTTTGGCACCAATTATAGCCTCAAGTATTTTTGTGTATGATGCTACAAGCTTGGCACACCTATTTTTGGGCAGTTTCTCCCATTCTTCTTTGCAGGACCTCTCAAGCTCCGTCAGATTGGATGGGGAGCATTGGTGCACAGCCATTTTCAGATCTCTCCAGAGATGTTTAATTGGGTTCAAGTCTGGGCTCTGGCTGGGCCACTTAAAGCGGAGTTCCAGGCACAAAAACGATATTTTTTTTTGTGCCCCTCCGCTAGGTAGACCTGACCTGAAAAGGAATTGGATAGTTATTTTTTTTTTTGTTCACTCACCTTTTAATTGAAGATCGAAGATACTCACCTCAGAGTACTTCCTCCCTCTGAGCCGCGGCTCACCCCGTCACTTCCTGTCTCGCTATGATTCCTGGTAGCTGAACGTCATAGCTCCCAGGAATCAATGCGACGGCACCGGCCCCGCTCGTCATTTCCGGGCGACGCCGGCACCGGAAGTGACGAGAGGGGCCGGTGCAGGCACATTCTGGGACAAGAAGACGTGGAAGAAGACACAGAAGAGGACCGCGCCAGCTTCAGCTGCCCACAAGAGAGATGGAAACGCTGTGGAAGAAATTTTATAAGTAAGTATTTCTTCTAAAAGGTAAGTGCGAACCGGGACAGATCAGAGGCTAGCCATTGTGGAATGTGCTAGCCCTGACTGTCCCGGGGGTATGCTTATTGAAAATTGACTTCTGTGCCCGGAACTCCGCTTTAAGGACATTTACAGAGTTGTCCCATAGCCACTACTTTGTTATCTTGACAGTGTGCTTAGGGTCGTTGTCCTGTTGGAAAATGAACCTTTGCCCCAGTCTGAGGTCCAGAGTGCACTGTAGCAGATTTTCATCAAGGACGTCTCTGTACATTGCTGCATTCATCTTTCCCTCAATCCTGACTTGTCTCCCAGTTCCTGCAGCTGAAAAATATCCCCACAGCATGATGCTGCCACCACCATGTTTCACTGTAGGGATGGTATTGGCCAGGTGATGAGTGGTGCCTGGTTTCCTCCAGACATGACGCTTGCCACTCAGGCCAAAGAGATTAATCTTTGTTTCATCAGACCAGAGAATTTTGTTTCTCATGGACTGAGAGTCCTTTAGGTGCCTTTTGGCAAACTTCAGGTGGGCTGTCCTGTGTCTTTTACTAAGGAGTGGCTTCTGTCTGGCCACTCTACCATAAAGGCTTGATTGGTGGAGTGCTGCAGAGAAGGTTGTTCTTCTGGAAAGTTCTCCTCTCTCCACAAAGAAACGCTGGAGCTTTGTCAGAGTGACCAGCGGGTTCTTGGTCACCTCCCTGACTAAGGCTCATCTCCCCTGATCGCTCATTTTGGCTGGGCGGCCCTCTTTAGGAGGAGTCCTTATGGTTCTTCCATTTACCGATGATGGCCGCCACTGTGCTCATTGGGGCCTTCAATGATGTAGAACTTTTTCTGTACCCTTCCCCAGATCTGTGCCTCGATACAATCCTGCCTTGGAGGTCTACAGACCCTTCTTTGGACTCCATGGGTTGGTTTGAGCTCTGACATGCACTGTTAACTGTTGATACTTATATAGACAGGTGTGTGCATTTCCAAACCAAGTCCAATAAACTGAATTGACCATAGGTGGACTCCAATCAAGCTGTAGAAACATCTCAAGGATGATCAATGGAAACAAGATGCACCTGAGCTCAATTTTGAGTGTTATGGCAAAGACTGTGAATACTTACTGTATGTACATGTTTTTTTTTTTTCATTGTTTATTTTTAATAAATTTGCAAAGATTTCAAGCAAACCCCTTTTACGTTGTCATTATGGGGTATTGTTTGTAGTATTTTGAGGAAAATAATGAATTTAATCCATTTTGGAATAAGGCTGTAACATACCAAAATGTGGAAGAAGTGAAGTGCTGTGAATACTTTCCGGATGCACTGTACATTTGCAAATCCTAATTTATACAACAAGGTTTTGTGCATACGTTAACATTTTCTATGTATCTAATTATTTTGCATTGGTCCTTTTAAAATCTTTTACAGTCTGGTGGATTTACCGTTATCGCTTTCATTCTTGTGATGAACCTGCTGATCTTCTGCGTGTCCGTCTCTATATCGGCTTTCGGGAGACGAGCTGTGAAAGAAGTACCAGCAAGTACCCCTGCGGTAAGAGAATAGAAAGAGCATTTGTGATACGTGAATGCCAAATGACAATCATTTTAAAGGGGTTTCTCTTTACTTTTTTTAACAATATAAAAAAAAAACTCTCCTGAAAAAACTTTACCATAAAATTATGTATTGAGCCTATTTAAGTAGGTGTGGGTTTATTGGTACCAAGAAGAAGGTAAGGAGTAAGCAGTTCAAAATAGTTGGTGGAGAGGAGAGAAGGAAAGTAGAGAAATATAAGATGGGGAGTAAGTACACAAGGTAAGGTGTAGATGTTTATCGATTTGGTATACAAATGGTCCTCAGTTCCATAGTGTGGAGATGAGTTCAGGAATCAGGATCTGCACTGTTTCGGTTCAGGGAGATTTCAAAGTTGGCATATCCTTATAGAGCAGTGTTTCTCAACCTTTTTTCAGTCAAGACACCCTTTGAAAATTATGGACAATCTCAAGGCACCCTTTAAAAATAATGGACAGTCTCGAGGCACCCTATTCTAAAATGTAAAAACCATTCTAATAGTTTTAGATAACGCAGCAACATCCACACAAGTAGGACACCCAACGTTAGAGGTCATTTAGTCGTCAAAAGAAAATACACTTTTGCAAACTGGTTCTGACTAGTATTCCAATGTTTCTTTTCTCCCTCAGCTATTGTGACCCCAATGCTGTTGGAGAGGGGCGGGGGGTCACACAAAGATACTATGCAGGTGACTGACATCTTCATCAACTGATGATGCCATTGGTCATTAGGATGCTGGCAGCTAGAAGGTTGTAATGGTGAACAGTGGTGGCTGATGCTCCATGGGCCGGGGGGTAAGGGGTCGGCAGACGGATCAGACCACACCATACTCCCCCCCGGACCACACACCCATCTTCCCCCTCAGTCTTCTGCGTCTCCTCCCTCCTCCTCCTTGGCGAATGGTATGGCTTCTCCTTTTGACCAATCGGGAAACGGGTCTCAAGACCCGCTTCCTGAGTGGCCAGGAGAAGGATCCGTGTGACAATAGCGAATATTCATTCACTATTGTAGTAAAAAGGTGAGAGTTTGTTGGCTCATTTTACTGAGCATATATCAGCCACATCCCTATAGACTTAGTATTAGAGAAAAAGTGGTTGGGAGCAGTCCAAGGCAAACCAATGTCGATGGACTGCAGCCCATCCAAAACATGGGATTTTCTGGGGCTGTAATATGTTCTGTTGTAATACATATATATTGTAAGGGGTTGGCTCGGTAGCGCGTGTGAGTGACCCCTTGGGCCGGTTCGCTACACAGAGAGACAGCCGAGGAGTGGTTGATAACAACGGTCTATGGTTTATTCTTTCAATTTGCTGGAAACAAGTGGAAGCATCCAAACAGCATAAATCAAACAAACATAAAATAAACCCTGGCCACTTGGGGCGTCTACCTTCACAACACAGGAACCTACCTATGGTGTCTGTCCCAACCTACTGCTGGGCAGACACTGCTGGTCATACAGCAGAAAACCAATAGTCTATTTGTTTTCTTTTCACACAGAAAAAAGTCAACACCACCTCACCTTCAGAAGTCTTTCTCAGCTCACTGCTCTCCTTAACGCACAAAGCCTCAGGATGCAGCCATCAGTAGTCATCCTCTGGATAATTTATAGAGGCCTTAATTTCCTCATTCTGAACAGCTGAAGCTTTCCAACGTCCTTAAACCTTTCTGGCTACCTCCGCAGCCGACACCTGATAGTAATTGGTGAATTGTCTAAACAAGGCAGAAATGTATCTCCCGTCTGTGACAACACCCACAGATTTATCTGACTTCCTGTCACAATATATATAAACACACCAATCATAAAATTAACAAGTTTATTGAAGTGCAAACAATAGATACATTAAAATTGATAGCAAAAAGGTACATATTGGATATTCGACAAAAAGGAATCCATAAGATGGATAACAGGTCCTACATGTTTCGCCGAGGTGTAATACCTCATATAGCGGCTTCTTCAGGGACCAAATTATGTAATCCATTAAAGATTCTAAATAGAGATACAAAGTTAGTAATGCTCAAGGGATTGCTAGGCATCACAATTTCATAATCTCCCCAAATGTGAGTTTATACAGGTACATAGATACATTTTACCATTTTATCAAAAGAGTAACATCTGCTGAAGGAGAGAGACATGGCGTCCCCTAGTGGCCCCAAAGGGGGTCCTACTGCTCACCCGGCGAGGCCAGACAGACAAAGCCAGCAAGGTTGGGGTACCCAGAGAAGGGTGGACACTGGACAGGACCCAGCACCACGGTTAGAGTATTGAGGTGCAGGACAGGTATGAGATGCCCAAAGCATCTACGTAACTGTAGGGTTGAAAGACAAGAGGGAGGGAGGACACAACATATATATGTGTCCTGGTCAACACCTTATGATATATATATTTAAACATTTATGTGTTTGTTCATCTGGGGTAGAATAAAATGGGTAGAATAAACCGTCACCCATGGTCAGATCCAATCCCCACATCTACTCTTACGGAGGGATGTGGGGGAGAGGGGGGGTGGGGGGTAGGAGGAGAAACCCATGGATACACCATGACAGCTAACGCCAAATACCCACATAATGACCATCGGTGCATTGAAAACAATCAAATAGATAGAAAACCGCACACCCCAAAAAACACCCAGATAGAAGGGGTAAGTATATACAGGTAGAGACTAAAGATAGAGAAGCCATCGCTGTTATGGTGATCTCACCTGTTGGAATAACATAAGCCTTTCATAAGACAGATACGGTAGCCTGTCTGCGAGGAAGCCAAGCATGGCTTTCCACTCCGTCGCGGGCTTATAAATAGGCCGGTCCCACCGGAAGTGGCGCGGACAGTAACGGCCTCTGTATGTCACTTCCGGTGCGGGCGCCATTTTGCGACCGACAACCAGCCTGAACTGCACAGAGGCGGTCTCAAGCTGGACACCCAGCCGCAATCAAGTCCGCAAAGCGGACACGGGGGACAGATGGAAGATAAAGTAGTTTGAAAATAATGAAGAATTTGATGAAACTACTCATTCTGCACCAAAACTAAAAAAAAGTTTGAGAAGTATATCAAATGATTCTTCAGAATTTCCAACGGAGCGATGTGCCAGAAAGAGACATCAGAATCGTCGCTGTCGTCACTTTCCTTACCTGATGATGAATTTTCCCACGAATCGCTATCACTCAGTTCTTCAAGTAACTCGGTTTCGCTGTCGCTGTTTTCCAGTTCATCTAAAAATGCTTTTTTTGCGCAAAAAGAATGCTTTTTGAACGCCATGGTCGTTCTCAATTTTCCAGGCACAAAGAATTGGAAAAGCACAGGCAGGGCACTGAAAAAGTCACCAGGTGAAATCCTGTGGTGAAATGGGATGATACAGTGTAATCCATTAGGATCACAGCTTTGTATCATGTCATTTGGTGTATTTACATTTTTTAATTTGCCGCCGGTTCCACCCCCCTGCGTCACAATGCTCGCAGGGAAGGGAACCGCAAGACAGGTGCTGGCATCGGCCGAGCACACAGCGGGAGGACAGTGGGAGGACGGCGGTGGAGGACAGCGGGGATCACAGGGGAAGGTGAGTTTGATTCTGGGGTAATCCCGAGTGTGGCTCGGGGTTACCACTTTTGGTACTCTATATTAACCACTTTACCCCCAGCCCTATTTCGGACACTTTTTGTTCACAAGTTAAAACCAGTATTTTTTCCTAGAAAACTACTTAGAACCCCCAAACATTATATATATTTTTTTAGCAAAGACTCTGGAGAATAAAATGTCGGTCATTGCAAAATTTTTTGTCACGCGGTATTTGCGCAGCGGTCTTTAAAACGCCATTTTTTTGGAAAAAATTTGAAAAATCACATTTCACTAATTTTAAAAAATACTAAACAGTAAAGTTAGCCCATTTTTTTTGTATATTGTGAAAGAACATGTCACGCCGAGTAAATAGATACCAAACATGTTACGGTTTAAAATTGCGCCCCCCCGTGGGATAGCGACAAACTACGGTCAATAGAGATCTCAATCTGCGACGCTTTAAATTTATTTAACGGTTACCAGTTTTGAGTTAGAGTGTAGCTCTTTTTTTTAAATTATTGCCCACGCTCTGGCGATCGCGGCGATACCTCACATGTGTGGTTTGAACAGCGATTTCATTTGCGGCTCGACTTGCGTATACGTTTTTTTTTGTGCGCGAGCTAACGGTGACGGGGGCGGCTAAATTTTTTTTTTTTTTTTTCCTATTTATTTTTTCTTTTTTTTAACTTTATTACAGGTTTTTTAAAAAAAAAAAATCTGATCACTTTTATTGCTGTCACAAGCAATGTAAACATCCCTTGTGACAGCAATATGTGTGACAGGTACACTTTATGGAGGGATCGAGGGTCTAAAAGACCCCAGACCCCTCCACTACACTTCCCTGTATGCAAAACGCCAAAATCTGCATTTTTGCATACAGCCGTTTTTTAAATCTGCCGCCTTTTGCGGCACAGTAACCCGGATGTGACGTCATGGACGCCGCCTCCGGGTTACGTCATCGGAGACCCGATCGATGCCGTTTCCGGCATTCATCGGGACTCCATCCAGCCGGCGGACGTGCCGGCTGGGTGCTCGGGGCTCCCGGTGGGACGGGAGCCCCGAGCAAAGCCGCGGAAGGCGGCGGGAGGGGGGGGACGTCCCCTCCCGCCCCCCAGGTAACGATCGAGCGGCTCCCGAGCCACATCGATTGTTACCGACGGAAAGCCGACCGCCGGCTTCAAACAACGGTACCGGGATGATGCCTCTAGCTAGAGGCATCATCCCGGTATAACCACTCAAAGTCAGCCGACGTAGATCTACGTGGCTGGTCGTTAAGTGGTTAAACCCGAGCCACAATCTGGAATACCGCTAGGGAGGTTATTATAATTTATGATTTTGTGTTTCAAACTTTATCATACCTGGGATGTCTACCAGACACTTGTTTGGACAGATTTAAGTGAGTTATTCCTAAGAATTACAGGCCTAAAATATAAAACAACAGATTTCCATGCAAAACAATGTACTGAAATTCTGACATAATCAGACTGCCAGGGAGTTTAAGAAATAGTCCAATCCCATGTGCAGAGAAAAAAGTTCCACAACCAGTGGCACAGAGTGAGCTGAAATATATTAACCACTTACCGACCAGCCACGTAGACCTACATCGGCTGACTTTAAGTGGTTGTAACAGGGTGATGCCAGCAGCTAGAGGCATCAACCCGATACCGTTTCTTAGAGCCGGCAGTCGGCTTTCCGGTGGTAATGACTGATGCGGTTCGGGAGCCGCTCAATTGTTACCCCAGCGAGCGGGAGGGGACGCCTCCCCTCCCGCTGCCTTCCGAGGCTCTGCTCCGGTCTCCTGTCCCACCGGGAGACCCAATCAACCAGCCGGCACAGCTGCCAGCTGGATGGAGTTCCGATCAAAGCCGGATGTGGCTTCGACCGGGTCTCCGATGACGTAACCCGGAGGCAGCGTCCACGATGTCACATCCGGGTTACTCGGCTGCTACAGGTGCCGGATTTAAAAAGTGAAAGTATTCAAAAATGCAGTTTTCTGAGTTTGGAATACATGGAAGTGTAGTGGAGGGGTCGGGGGTCTTTTAGACCCCGATCCCTCCATAAAGAGTACCTGTCTCTGCCTATTACTATCACAAGGGATGTTTACATTGCTTGTGACAGCAATAAAAGTGATCAGATTTTTTAAAAAAAAAAACCTGGGCTAAAATTAAAAAAGAAAATAAAATGTAAAAAAAAAAAAAAAAATTTTTAGCCGCCTCTGTCGCCGTGAGCTCGGGCACGAAAGAAAACGTATACGTAAGTCACGCCCGCAAATGAAATCGCTGTTCAAACCACACATGTGAGGTATCGCCACGATCGCCAGAGCGAGAGCAATAATTAAAAAAAAAAAAAGAGCTACTCTCTAACTCCAAACTAATAACCGTTAAAAAAATTTTAAGCGTCGCCCATGGAGATTTTTATTGATCATAGTTTGTAGCCATTCCACTGGTGTGCGCAATTTCTAAACCGTAACATGTTGGGTATCTATTTACTAAGCATGACATCATCATTCACAATATACAAAAAATGGGCTAACTTTACTGTTTAGTTTTTTTTAAATGCAGTGAAATGTAATTTTTTGTAATTTTTCAAAAAAAAAAATTGCGTTTGAAAGACCGCTGCGCAAATACCGCGAGACAAAAATATTGCAATGACCACTATTTTATTCTCCAAAATATATATAATGTTTGGGGGTTCTAAGTAGTTTTCTAGCAAAAAATACTGATTTTAACTTGTGAACAGAATGTATCAAAAATGGGCTCGGTCCTTAAGTAGTTAAACTCCCCCAGGTGCTCCTATATCCACCTGAGTGGATAAGATAAGATAGTGGCAGCTTACCAAAAGGCTTCAGACAGGCAGCAGTGTGTAATCAAATCCCTCAGATTCAAGACAGAGATCCACTTCTTAACGTAATCCAACTGGGATATGTGAAAGGGCAAATTATATTCTCCAAGAATGGTAAAAGCATATGCAGAGAAAAAGGAGGCTAATAGTGCATTACCTTAAAAACAATCCAATTTATTGCTAAAAAGTTGCACTTACATCCGACACATGAAATTGAAGCATTCACGATGTAGCAAACACGGCCGCCTACATTTTGGACCATGTGAGAGTGAATAGCGTGGCTACTCCGTCCGACGCGTTTCCCCTTCTTACAGGTGTCAACTGGGAATGGAGTGTAGTGTGTGCTGTCACTAGCTAGGTTCTTATACAGAGAAGGAGGAGAACTTCCAGCAGAGTGCAAAGAGACCCCGGGAGGCTAGAAAAAAACTATTTCCGCCAAGTGATTCAAATCTTTTAAATGAGGTTCACCCAATATGATGTCTTTTCTTTGCCTGGACCTGGCAAGTTATAACCACAAAGACAACTGGGTTATCTTAATGTAAAATATATCCTAAAATTTTTGAAAAAAGGGCAAATTTTGCAAAAAAAAAAGAATTATTCCTAACAGAAAAAAAAGTAATATATTAAAATCAAATTCCTAAAAAGTTTCCAAAAAATTAACCCATTAAAAGCCAAAACCAAAGGGTAAATAAGGAATAAATATACATATAGACTACCCATTTATATGGGAAAAGGTTCTATAGATCTAAAAATATGAACCTATAAAGCTGCAAAAACGAGAAAGTGTAATATAATTTATTATGTATTATTGGGAAAACTTTTATATATATAAAAACTCAACATAAAAAATTTACCATACAATTTTTTTAATATATATACAGTAAATCAACTTTCGAAATTCCCAAAAGGATAAAAAATGGTTCTTTGCATTCTATTGAATACGTTCTGTACAATTAAAATAATTAAATATCCCATAGTCACTAAGAAAACAATTGGTAACACACTACGTCGTAAAGGACTGAAATCCTGCAGCGCCCGCAAGGTCCCCCTATTCAAGAAAGCACATGTACAGGCCCGTTTGAAGATTGCTAATTAACATCTGAATGATTCAGGTGAAAGTGTTGTGGTCAGATGAGACCAAAGTCAAGCCCTTTGGCCTAAACTCTACTCACTGTGTTTGGAGGAGGAGGAATGCTGCCTATGAACCCAAGAACACCATCCTCACCGTCAAACATGGAGGTGGAAACATTATGCTTTGGGTCATTTTTCTGCTAAGGGGACAGGACAACTTCACCACATCAAATGGACGATGGACAGAAACGGGGCCATATACTGTCAAATCTTGGGTGAGAGCCTCCTTCCCTCAGCCAGGGTATTTGAAATGGGTCATGGATGGGTATTGCAGCACGACAATGACCCAAAACACACGGTCAAGGCAACAAAGGAGTGGCTTAAGAAGAAGCACATAAAGGTTCTGGAGTGGTCTAGCCAGTCTCCAGACCTAATCCCATAGACAATATGTGGAGGGAGCTGAAGGTTCGGGTGATGAAACATCTCCCTCAAAACCTTTATGACTTGGAGAGGCTCTGCAAAGAGGAGTTGGGCAAATCCCTCTTGAGGTGTGTGCAAACCTAGTGGCCAACTACAAGAAACGTCTGACCGCTGTGATTGTTGAAAAGGGTTTTGCCACCAAGTCATGTTTTGCGAAGGGGTCAAATACCATTCACTCATTAAAATGCAAATCAATTAATACCTTTTTTGAAATGCGTTTTTCTGGATATTTTTGTTATTATTCTGTCTCCCACTGTTAAAGTAAACCTACCATTAAAATTTTAGATTGATCGATTTTCAATTCAATCAATCAATCAATTCAATCAATTCAGAGGGCAAACGTACAAAATCAGGAGATCAAGTACCTTTTTCCTCACTGTATCTTCTAGGGAGACCACTGAGATCATACTATCAATTTGTCAGGTTATGCAGAAGGTTCACAACATAAAAAGTTCTCTATGGCCTCCTATATATATACTTAATTTTAATTGGATGACTGAGGAACTACAAAAAAATGCTAATCTGTTATATATCTTTTTTTTTTTTCAGATGTTTGTGATTCAGAATGATTTTGTGGCCTCAATGCCTCCCTCATCTTTGACAACAAGCACCACCATGAATCCCACCGATCAACCTGAGAAACCTCCCCCTTATGAGGAAGAAAAGAAAGAAAAGCCAGAAATATAGGCCAACTGATGGCATAAAGAAAAACAATACAGCCTGTCTGTTCTTAAAGAATGCTTGTGTCTGGTTACTAACAATGCCACATTACATTAATAGGAACTAGAAATGGCACTAAATCAAATTAAATATTGAAATGTCCAAATAATATATATACAAACACACAGTATATAATGGGTAAAGTCTGCTGACTCCTTAAAAATGCTTAGAGCAAGTTTGTGATGGCCATTACTATGCTGCTTCCCTCAGATACTAGAGAACATAAGGATATAAGCCACCATACAGTACCTTTGTCCCAGATGCTCTGGAACACAGGTATGTACTCACCTGAAAAACTCCAGAGTATGTGGGAGTAAGCCTTCATCTTAGTTTCAGTATTTGGCTAAGTGATCTCTTGCCATGCTAAAGCACTGTGATTGGAAGGTGGGAAGGTATGTCTAAGCCAAAGTCCAGAAGGTATTTGCAAAGTAAATTCATGGCATCTAACAGTCATCTTTGGAGACACACTTTCTCAATATCAGTACCAACTTAAACCTTATCCAACTATCTGAGTGGGAAGAGCTTAACTTAATAGTGCTACAGATTTGAGTTAATAGAATATGTATCAGATTAACAGTAAAAATACCTATATGCCAATTGATAATAAAGTTTCAATTTGACCAAACTTTTTTCTTCTGTATTAGACGAGGAAAAGAGGACTTCGACCATATTTTTGTGACCCCATTGGATATATTTTGCCTCATTTCCTGTCCCTATGAATACAGAGCAAGAGTGAGGTGAACTTCTGTGACTGAGATAGGAGGATAGACAATAATAACTTCAGTAAGAAGCATGAGTTGGTGGTTCTGAAGTAGAATTTTAACATTGTAGTGTAGAGATATTCTTTGCTGCCTAAAGCCTCATACACACGCAATGAATTTCCGCCGACCGGTCGTCCGTCTTCTGTCCAGAGTGGTGTTTGTTGGTTGGAATGTGCTCTAGACTGCACACGAATTTTCTCGCACGACAGAATTCTACTTCAGAAGTGATGTCATGTGTTGGGTTGCTTTATATGTGTTCTTTCATCTCTGAGCATGCCTAGTCTTGCTCATAAGATTTTTCCCCATCGAAATCTGTACTAATGAGACGAAAATCGGACATGTTTTGACGGTCGACAAAAATTTTATAGCCTGCACACCAGGATTTTTTTTGGCCGAAAAGTCGGAGTCGGTTGTCGGAAGCATCATACTAACAAGCCGAAAATCGGCAGATCAGTTGTCGGACGAAAATACCCGGCCGAATTTCCACTCGTGTGTACGGGCCATTAATGCACTCAACACATTTCAGTGGTTTTTGAGGCATCCCCTTTTTCAGGGCTCCAGGAGTCAGGCTAGGTGAGATCCAGTCAGCGACTGGATCTATTACTAAGGGTCTTGGAACTTTTAGAAGATGCCTTCTGTGCTCTGACCCATGGTTGATATCAAAAGCCAGCTGTAGAAGCACACACTAACAGGTCGTGTTTTGGGACTTACCTTAGATAAAAAAGCTTTTATGAATATTGAGCCATTGGCATTGATTAAAAGCACCTGTACAAGATTAGGGAAATCTTAAAACCATGACCTGTTGGATATTCACTTCAATATATTGGAATTAGTAATGCTCAAATGAAACTGCACACATAGCCTTTCGGTTTTACCTACTGCTGGACGATGCCAGTCCTCCTGCAGAGCTTGTCTCATGCTTTACAAATCTTCATGTGTTGGAACAGGGCTGTACACTGTTAATGTTGGAACGAGGCTGTACACAGTTAATGTTGGAATGGGGCTGTACACTTTTAATGTTAGCTGCAGTAACAAAGATCAAGAAACTGGCTTCATCTCAATCACCTCCAATAAGACAAACACTGTTGACGCGTTTCACCCAGATAGGGCTCACTTAGAAAATGGATGCTGCTTGTTTACTGTACTGTACTGCCCAATCTCAAGCCAATCTCAAGCCACACAAAACACTAGAGAGTGCAGACTGGGAATAGAAAATTGTGCCGTTAAGTGTCTATCATTTTCAATGACCCATGCAGAACAACACAAATGTGTTTATATGATAAAAATAATTTTATAATTATCTCGGTCAAAACCATCAATAAGATTGGTATTAAAAAATAGAATAGGATGAAAAAAGTAAAATGAAAAAAGTGTCAAAAAGGAGCACCCAAAAAATCCAACTTAAAGGATTAAAAAAAAGTGAAAAATACAAAAATGTTTCGGACTGACATTATCCTGCACTGGACAATGAAAATACCTGAAAAACACAGAAGATGCCGGTGCTGCCAAGGGATGGGGACTGTGCTGCCAAGGCATGGGGACTGTTAGAGGAGAGGTGAGTATAGCTCCCTTTAGTTTCGCTTTAGCAACTCATCCACTCAATGAGTTGGTGGCATTTAACTTGAACAGATTCCAAACAGTTCGGGCAGATAGAGAAAGTGATGAGAAACAGAGGCCTGGTATCTGACAAGGAGAAGTGCCCACAGTCCCAGAAGAGATGTTAACAGTCCCATTTACAAAGATACAAAGTCCTCTCGGGGGATACAATATTGATACATGGTGCTCTGTCTTTAGGCCTCCAGGCAGAAGAATATAGAAGCCAAGGGCTTCTCGTCCTGTTTAGGGGCAGGACTGGCACTTTGTCTAGGTGGCTCTAGATACTTAGGTTCATTCTCTAACTATGGGACATCTAGTGGCCAGCCAAGGCACTGCAAAAGGCTACTGGGCGGATGGAATGGGAGTTACATACGGTACAGTCCCTGCACTACCCAACATCACCAGCCTAGAAGGCTGCTGCTGAGGTGCGCATCTTTGATAGAGAAAATATCTCATCCTGCATGACCTTCAGAACATAAGGGAGGGGATGAGAGAGACAAAAAGTACACTTGCCAAACTCAGGAAATACATCTTTCCTTATTCCCTCCCAATTGCCAGCAACAGAGAACAAATTCATTTTGGCACCAAAAAGCTGACAATCTGGAAAACTGTCTGCGATGGAATAATATTTGTATAATGGAATCCTAGAGAAATATGAAAAACAAAATCCTGACTAGTAATGGACGAACATCGGACGGGGCGGTTCGCGAACGCGATCTGCAAACTTTCTCAAATGTTCGCAAACCGCAAGTTCGCGGTGGACCCCATTCACTTTAATGGCAGGCGAACATTAAAAAAAGCTCCAGGTCATATTTGCAGCCACAAAATACTTACTAGCTGTGCACACATAGTCCCACAACATGGACACTGACATACCAGAAGTATTGCTATTGGAAAAGTTGCCATAAAAAATGTTTTGTTTCTTTTTCAGCCAAAAAATGTAATTCTTTTTTTTCTAAATCAGCCAAAACTGACAGCAGCCAGTAAATACATGTCAAATACATATAGGGTCTATTCACACATCTGTAAAATGGGTCCGCATCCGTTCCACAATTTAGCGGAACATTTACAGACCCATTGATTTTTAATGCCAGTGTGAAAAATTAGGCATTCACAGGATAAAGAAGTGTCGGCCAGTAAAGGCCCCAAAAATTAGCCAACAGGCGTTCACCTGACAGCAAAGAACTTTGTATTCTGTGGCTGGAGGTACATTAGGCATTCACAGGATACAGAAGTAAGTGTCGACCAGTACAGGCCCCAAAAATTAGCCAACAGGCGTTCACCTGACAGCAAAGAACTTGGTATTCTGTGGCTGGAGGTACATTAGGCAAACTTCCTCTTCCTCTCATGTGGGCACCCACGTGACGTCCATAGACACGTCACCATCGACGTCACCTTCCCCACCACTAACATTTGAGATCTCGGAGTAGGCAGCAACAGCCGGGACCAACCTCCTTGGACTGATCTGGGTACTGTCGTCAGACTGCTGAGTGGCGGCTGTTGATGCCTCTTTTTCCTGATCCGATGCCAACAATGGCTGCGCATCGCAAATGTCTTGTGATGGATCGGAAAATAATTCCTGTGACTCAAGTGGAGGGTATATGGTGATGGTGGTGTTGGGGGTGGTGTCTTTGCGGGTGCACACAGCAGAGAGTGAAGAGGGTGCAGATAGAGAGGATGAGTAGGGTGCAGAAGAGGAAGGCTGAGTGAGCCACTCAACCAAGTCTGGTGCATCCTTTGACGTAATCGAACGCACCTTCTGCAACTTCCCGCTTTGGCTCCGGCCTGGTGCTCCTGCCCTACCCCTACCACCCCTGCGGAAGGGCCTGCCTCTTCCTCTGCCTGTCATTTTTTAGATGGCCCTGTGACAAAAGTCTCTAGAGAAGTGCAGTATATGTGGAAGAAGGATATAACACCCCGCTTCAATCTGTTGTTATGGGGGGCCACTGTTTTATTACACCAGTTATGAAAAATATTTTCTAGTAACTTTTGTCACTGTGTGTAGCAGAGTTAACGCAGCGAAAGAGGCAAAATTTCTGCAGTACCCAACAACACTATTATGAAAGTATAACACCCCACTTCAATCTGTCGTTTTGGGGGGCCACTGGTTTATCACACCAGTTATGAAAAATATTTTCTAGTAACATTTGTCACTGTGTGTAGCAGAGTTAACGCAGCGAAAGAGGCAAAATTTCTGCAGAACCCAAATACACTATAATATGCTTTCTATATTAGAAAGTATATTATAAGTGTATTAAACCCCTATATACTGCACACTAAACAATAGTACACCTATACCAGTCCTTTAAAGGACTTTTGTGGACCTATTACCGAGCGATCTGTGTCACTGACAGTCTGTCCCTGCTCCCCACAGCAACCTCTCCCTACACTGACAAAAGACAGAATATAGACAGTACACCTATACCAGCCTTAAAAGGACTTTTGTGTACCTATTACCGAGTGATCTGTGTCACTGACAGTCTGTCCCTGCTCCATACAGCAAACCTCTCCCTACACTGACAAAAGGCAGAATGTATAATGACAGCCAGATCAGGTCTATTCATAAGGTAGGGAGTATGTCCATGTGCTGAAATGTCTCAATTGGCTGTCCTGTACCACCTGATGTATGTGTCATGGGTCAAAGTTCTTCACAATGTAAAAGAATATAGCCGCCGCGAACATCGCCATATGGCCATCGCAAGGCCATCTCTAATCCTGACGCCTTTATTGAAAAATGGCTACAAAATACATTTCCTGATTCTCACTTCTCTCTGGTGTAGCACTACCTCCGTAGGGATTGCAGTTGACTGGGTTCCCCACTCCTACAAAGCCAGGCAAATTTAACTTTCATCCAGAGACAATGAACAGTCTTTGATCTTGGGTTTTTTTTGTTGGGGGGGGGGGTAATAACTTGGATGGGGAATAGAAATTATGAGATGCCCAACTTGATAGCAACAAAATCAGGGACATCTTTCTCACTATGTACAACTCCCCTTTCTTCCCCATTCTGATGCTCGGTTTGAACTTCAGCAAGTTGTCTTCACCATGTCTAGATACCTAAATGCAACCTAGATACCTAAATGCATTGAGTTGATGTCATGTGATTTGGTGATTAGTAATTTGTGTTACCAAGCAATTGAACAGGTATACCCAATAAAGTAGCTGGTGAGTGTAATTCACCTATGCTTAACAAAGAAGTAAACTTCAAAGAGAAATACAGGTGCATCCAATAAAATTTGAATAAAAGAAAAAGTTAATTCATTTCAATAATTCAAAAAGTGAAACTCACACCGGATTGATGCAGCAATTCATGAAAAAGGGGCCCCAACCAAGTATTAAATGCATACTATACTGTACAT
The DNA here is from genome assembly GCF_965119305.1 of Pelophylax lessonae. Taxonomy (NCBI): domain Eukaryota; kingdom Metazoa; phylum Chordata; class Amphibia; order Anura; family Ranidae; genus Pelophylax; species Pelophylax lessonae. The sequence goes on from NC_138776.1 coordinate 241,611,854, forward strand.
GGACATAGTTTTCAGTAAGCCAACATTTCTATATTAAAAATCCTTTTTTTATTGGTCTTATGTAATATTAACATTTTCTGAGATGCTGAATTTTGGGTTTTCACTATCTGTATTCCATAATCATCAAATTAAAAGAAAGAAATAATTAAAAGAAAGAAATAATTGAAATATATCACTCTGTGTGTAACACATCTGTATAAAATATATGAGTTTCACTTTTTGAATTGAAATAATGAAATAAATTAACTTTTTGATGATATTCTAATTTTATGAGATGCAACCTGTATATAAAAATCCAAATGTGAAATCTTGAAAATAATGAAAGTCCACATGTAAGAATTCCAAACCACCAAGCCGTAATGACCTCCAAATGATAAGAGATCAACAGCGCAGAAAAAATCCAAATGTGGGGGGGGGGGAGGATACCACCGACTCCACCGCCTCCACGGGCCTCCACTGACTCCACCTCCTCCATGGGCCTTCATCCAAAGCCAGAACCTCAAAGTAATAATGGGTAGAAAAAAACAAAAGACCATAGAGTAGTACACTAAAACCACATGATTTATTAAAAGTAGAATAACAGAGACAAAACATACCACATCAGGGATCAACATAGGGTGTACAGCATCATATGTCAATGGCCTCACCTTACGCGCATTTTGCCTGGTGCAACGGAAGTCTTCAGTGGATAAAAATGCTCATGTTCATGTGCTGCCTCCCTGAACTTCCGGTCTTTTCAGAAGAACTAACAGTGGACCATGTTGTCTTCATTTAGTCTGTTAGCTTGGAGAAAAGATAAATAGGGTTCCTTGCCATTCCAGGCTAGGGGGCTGTATATTTCTATTGATGTTGGAAGACACAACTATGAATGCAAGAGTGGCTCAATAGGAAACTACAATGGAAAGGATCCACCCTGAAATGGAAAACCTGGAGCAATGGTCATGGAATTAGCTTGACCAATCAGCTGCTGAAAGTGCTTAAAAAACAGAGGGACTAATATCTCTTTCACTTGGATCAGTGAATGCAGGTGCAGGCTCAGATCCGTAATGGAGTGTTGACCTTCTTTATGGGTCTAGAAGAAGTATCGGTGAATTACAAGTGTGGTGACACAGTGGAAGATGGGATCTGTAGTCTGGAAGAAGTATCAGTGAATTACAAGTGTGGTGACACAGTGGAAGATGGGACCTGTAGTCTTTCCATTAACAGATCTTTAAAGGCGCTGTTGATGGCTCCACTGCTTCATCCAGTTACAAACTCAAAATTAAACAGAAGCCTGCAGGAAAAAGACTCTGCGATTCAGGTAAATATGGGGTGGGGGCTGGATAATTGCACCATATTACATGTTGCACCTGAAAGGGTAATTCCACTTTAAATTTTTTTTTTTATCAATATGGCATTCTAATTCTCCTCTGTGGATAAACTACCTGTAGTATCTAGTTCTTCTAGTTCTTCAGGTGAAGCACTGTCCCCATGTGCCCATCTCTGTGAGGAGCACTGTTTTTCCTTAGATACTGTACTCCACGCTCTGCGGCTTGTGCACGGTATGCCTGTGCAGCCCAACACCAGTTTATTTCCGCCCACATTACTATGACACGTTGTGTAGGAACGGCCTCTGGGAGCATCAGTCTTCTGCCTCTATGCCAGGACTGTTATACAAGCTGTACACTCATACAAGCTGTACACTCACTACTTTACATTGTAGCAAAGTCTTATTTCTTCAGTGTTGTCACATGAAAAGATATAATAAAATATTTACAAAAATGTGAGGGGTGTACATATATATACAGTGCCTTGCGAAAGTATTCGGCCCCCTTGAACTTTTCGACCTTTTGCCACATTTCAGGCTTCAAACATAAAGATATAAAACTGTAATTTCTCTTACGTCCTCCGACAGTCGCCGCTTACTCATACAGTCTTCACCAATGGGTATTGACTTCCTCTCCACAGGAGTAGCTAGCTACTCCTGTGGAGAGGAAGTCAATACCCATTGGTGCAGACTGTATGAGTGGGCGGCGACTGTCGGAGGACTCAGAGAAAGGAATTTTACGGTAAGATGTTACAAAAATTCAGTTTTTTTGTGAAGAATCAACAACAAGTGGGACACAATCATGAAGTGGAACGAAATTTATTGGATATTTCAAACATTTTTAACAAATAAAAAACTGAAAAATTGGGCGTGCAAAATTATTCAGCCCCTTTACTTTCAGTGCAGCAAACTCTCTCCAGAAGTTCAGTGAGGATCTCTGAATGATCCAATGTTGACCTAAATGACTAATGATGATAAATAGAATCCACCTGTGTGTATTCAAGTCTCCGTATAAATGCACCTGCACTGTGATAGTCTCAGAGGTCCGTTTAAAGCGCAGAGAGCATCATGAAGAACAAGGAACACACCAGGCAGGTCCGAGATACTGTTGTGGAGAAGTTTAAAGCCAGATTTGGATACAAAAAGATTTCCCAAGCTTTAAACATCCCAAGGAGCACCGTGCAAGCGATAATATTGAAATGGAAGGAGTATCAGACCACTGCAAATCTACGAAGACCTGGCCGTCCCTCTAAACTTTCAGCTCATACAAGGAGAAGACTGATCAGAGATGCAGCCAAGAGGCCCATGATCACTCTGGATGAACTGCAGAGATCTACAGCTGAGGTGGGAGACTCTGTCCATAGGACAACAATCAGTCCTATACTGCACAAATCTGGCCTTTATGGAAGAGTGGCAAGAAGAAAGCCATTTCTTAAAGATATCCATAAAAAGTGTCGTTTAAAGTTTGCCACAAGCCGCCTGGGAGACACACCAAACATGTGGAAGAAGGTGCTCTGGTCAGATGAAACCAAAATCGAACTTTTTGGCAACAATGCAAAACGTTATGTTTGGCGTAAAAGCAACACAGCTCATCACCCTGAACACACCATCCCCACTGTCAAACATGGTGGTGGGCAGCATCATGGTTTGGGCCTGCTTTTCTTCAGCAGGGACAGGGAAGATGGTTAAAATTGATGGGAAGATGGATGGAGCCAAATACAGGACCATTCTGGAAGAAAACCTGATAGAGTCTGCAAAAGACCTGAGACTGGGATGGAGATTTGTCTTCCAACAAGACAATGATCCAAAACATAAAGCAAAATCTACAATGGAATGGTTCACAAATAAACATATCCAGGTGTTAGAATGGCCAAGTCAAAGTCCAGACCTGAATCCAATCGAGAATCTGTGGAAAGAACTGAAAACGGCTGTTCACAAACGCTCTCCATCCAACCTCACTGAGCTCGAGCTGTTTTGCAAGAAGGAATGGGCAAAAATTTCAGTCTCTCGATGTGCAAAACTGATAGAGACATACCCCAAGCGACTTACAGCTGTAATCGCAGCAAAAGGTGGCGCTACAAAGTATTAACTTAAGGGGGCTGAATAATTTTGCACGCCCAATTTTTCAGTTTTTTATTTGTTAAAAAAGTTTGAAATATCCAATAAATTTCGTTCCACTTCATGATTGTGTCCCACTTGTTGTTGATTCTTCACAAAAAATTAGTTTCATATGTTTATGTTTGAAGCCTGAAATGTGGCAAAAGGTCGAAAAGTTCAAGGGGGCCGAATACTTTCGCAAGGCACTGTATATATATATATATATATATATATATATATATATAGCACCCTCCTAGGTAGGTGCTAGTGCTAGTGAGAGAGTATAGTTTTTGGCTCTGTCTGCCTATCAGAGGAGCAGCAGGCAAACCTATATTGCTTTCTGCCTACCAGAGAGCAGGATCTGTGAGTTAGGTCTGCTCAGTGTGTGATTCCTTTGGTCTAGATAGTGTTTTCATACTTGTCTAAAAGGGAGGCATGTTGGACAGTGGGAGGAAACCTGTGGGATTCTGGCGGTTTTCCAACATACAGTGGGCCTGTGGGATTCTGGCGGTTTTCCATCATACAGTGGGCCTGTGGGATTCTGGCGGTTTTCCAACATACAGTGGGCCTGTGGGATTTTGCCACGATTGTCACCCGACAAATTGCGGTAAGTTCACGCAAACAGAATCGCGGGCTGCTTGACGCCCTAAAGAAGTTCTTGTACGTCTTTTAGGTATCAGGCGTCCCGTGATTCTGTTTGCACGATTTGACCATGATTCGTTGGACAACAATCGCGACAAAATTGCGTCACGTTTTGGGTGCCATTGCAAGTCACAGGAATCGCTCGGGGCTTTCCCACGACTTGCAATGGTTCAGAATCGCGAGCAGAATCGCCGCAATTCTGCCTGCGATCCGAAACACCGACAGTATATGTGAACGGAGCCTTTATTGTTGATCCAGGAAGTTTTCTATTGCCGTCGGGGATCGAGAGGATTTTTTTTCCATGTTGGAGCAAATTGGACCATGCTTTATAATGGTTTTTTACTTCCTTTTGATTGTGGATTTAGGGTTCTGAGGATTTAGTTATTTTAATTATATCTACTTTTTTTTTGTTTTTTGGATGAATATGATGAAATGTGTATTTTTTCATCTATGAAACATTGTATTGACTTTAAAATAACAATATAACAATAAGTTTTTGGTAGTAATTCCTTTTAATCTGTATATTTATTACTTAAATGGACCAGCCTATGCTAGGATGTTGAGAAATAATAACATTCTTTTTTTTTTTTTTTTTTTTTCCTCTTTCTTTTTTTTTTTTCTTTCTTTTCCTTTTTCTTCATTATAGAGTATAGAGTATGGACTTTGATACTGAGATTGTTTTTTAATTTTTTTTTTTTTTTGTATGACTTGTTGGTTTGTTAAAATTTAATAAAAAGAAATTAAAAAAAAAAAAAATAATATAGCTTGATTTATTTATGTAACATACTAGCTTTATAATGCCGATAATATGAATTAATATTATTATATTATAATAAAATTATTATAATATAATAATAATTTCTCTATAGCATTTTAATAAATTTTTCTAGGAATACATCAATTCATTATAATTTTCTGATACTGTAGAATGTACTAGTGTGAGCTCTATAATATAGAAGGCACTATGAACTTACCAAACAATACAGTATTTCTTTAGCTTATTAAAAAAAAAAAAAAAAAAAAAAAACAGATAAGCAAAGTAATCAATGAAACGAAAAAGTTTAACAACTCAGAAATCTTGAGTAACAATAACTGCAGCCTGAGCTTATCAGATAACTTGGCACCTGAGTCCACCAAGATAACGGTAATGCTTTGTGTAACAGCTGCCATTGCCGTAACTTTTAAGCTTATGGCAGAGCAATTTTTAACAGGTTATTGTTATTTTTTATTACCAAATGCAAGAAATATTTATTCCAATAGTGATGTATCATCGCTATTAATTACTGTATATATTCAGAAATGTTTGTTACCCAAAATAATCAATTGCCTTGGGAAATGAAGAAGGATTTTCCCTGTAGGAGCAATTTTTACCTCTCCATTAACCACTTGACTACACTGCACTTTCACCCCCTTCCTGCCCAGGCCAATTTTCAGCTTTCAGCGCTGTGACACTTTGAATGACAATTGCGCGGTCATGCTACACTGTACCCATATGAAATTTTTATCATTTTTTTCACACAAATAGAGCTTTCTTTTGGTGGTATTTAATCACCGCTGGGTTTTTTATTTCTTACAAAAAAGACAAAATTTTGAAAACAAAAAAAAAAAAAGTTTTTCTTATTTTCTGTGAGTAAATTTTGAAAATAAATAATTTTTCTCCTTCACTGATGGGCACTAATAGGCTGCACTGATGGGCACTGATGAGGTGGCACTTATGGGCACTGATGAGGTGGCACTGATGAGGAGGTACTAATATGCCGCACTGATGGGCACTGATAATGGCACTGATGAGCACTGATAGGTGGCACTGATGGGCACTGAGAGGTGGCACTGATGGGCACTGAGAGGTGACACTGAGAGGTGGCACTGATGGGCACTGACAGGCAGCACTGATGAAAACTGACGGGTGGCACTGAGGGGCGGCACTGATGGACACCACCATCAGTGCCCACAATCAGTGCCCATAGTGCTGCCAGTCAGTGCCAATCAGTGCCTAGATGAGCAGGCTGTGATTGGACACAGCCGATCACATGAGTAAAGAGTCATGTCATTGACTCTTTACCAAGATCGGGGTCGCGCAGTGCCCTAGCAATCACAAGCTGATGGCTGCAGTACGCAAAACACAAGCCCAGGGTGTGCGCGTGTATGTAAACCGCGGTCGCACCACATGTGTGACATATCGCCGCGAACGTCAGAATGAGAACAATAATTCTAGCACAAGAGCACCTAGTTAAAGTGGCTGTTAAGCCACTATATTCAGTTCACACTATCCTCTCTGTTTAACCACTTCCCGATTAGCCGACCTACATATTCAGCGGCAGGTCGGCTCTGTCCCGCGAAACAGCGTACCAGTATGTCGCTTCGGGCGACTGCTAGCGGGGGGTGCGCGTGTGCCCGATTGCCTCAGGGGAAGCCAATTTGTGGGCCCGGCGACAGCTATTGCCGCCGGGCACCCGCGACCGCTCCCCATGGAGACAAAATGGCGATCTGCCATTGTAAACACAGCAGACCGCTGTTCTGTCAGTTAGGAACACAGGTCTCTGTGTTCATGCAACAAGTCCATCCCCTCCCACAGTTAGAAAGCACCCCCTAGGGGACACATTTAACCTTTTGATCGCCACTGGTGTTAACCCCTTCCCTGCCAGTGTCATTAGTACAGTAACAGTGCATATTTTTAGCACTGATTACTGTATTAATGTCACTGGTCCACCCAAAAGCGTAAAAAACGTCCATTAGGGGTCCGATCTGTCCGCCGCAATGTTGCAGGCCCGCTAAGAATCGCTGATCACCGCCATTAGTATTAAAAATAAATAAATAAATAAAGAAACAAAAATGACATAAATCTTTCCCCTAGTTTGTAGACGCGATAACTTTTGCGCAAACCAATCATTTCACACTTATTGGGATTTTTTTTACCAAAAATATGTAGCAGATTACAATTTGGCCTAAAATGATGAAAAAAAATTATTTTTATTTTTTTTATATTGGGAATGTTTTATAGCAGAAAGTAAAAAATATTGTTTTTTTTTTTCAGAATTGTCGCTCATTTTTGTTTATGGCGCAAAAATATAGAGATCGCAGAGGTGATTAAATACCACCAAAAGAAAGCTCTATTTGTGGGGAAAAAAGGACATACATTTTTTTTGGGGTACATTGTCGCACGACTGCACAATTGCCGTTAAAGTAATGCAATGCCGTATTGCAAAAAATGGCCTGGTCATTAAGGGGGCAAATTCTTCTGGTCCAGAAGTGGTTAATAATATAAGAAATACAGCTATATACCTGATTATAGAGCACCCTTCGGCCAGTCACCTCTCCCTTTTTTTCGGCCTGACAGCTGCAGTGGGCGGGGCCAAGAATCTCCCTCTGATGTCAGGCAGGAGGGGAGGGGGAGAGAGGTGGCCGGTCACGTGAGCGCTGAGCGGCGCTCTGAAATCAGGTATAGTCAGCATTTTTTTTTACAAAGCACAGACACTGGGGTACCTTACATTATTAATCAGAGAGGATAGTGTAAAATGTTACTGTAATTTCAGCAGCAGGAGCAGCAGGAGGGGAGGGGCAGACACAGACACAAAGCTGACAGGCAGGGATGGGGGGGAGAGAGGACAGAGGAGGACAATGAAGGAGGCACGTTAACTGACCACTGTGTCAGGGCTCAGCAGCCATGATAATCCGTGGCCAGTTTACAGAGGGGAGGGCAGAACCAGGCAGGATCAGCCAGGTATTTCAGGTGATAGAAAGGGCCAAATCACACAGCACTGCACTGTATAACATGCTTTAAAGAAACAGGATTATTATTTTTTTTTAAGGGTAACAAATACTTTAAAAGCCTTTACAGCTCATCAATTTAAAGTTAACCACTTACCGCAAAGTGACGTAGGGCTACGCCAGCAAACTTTGCGGTGTTATACCGGGATGATGCCTCTAGCTAGAGGCACCATCCCGGTACCGTGGTTTACATCCGACGGTCGGCTTTCCGTCAGTAACGACCGATGCGGCTCGGGAGCCGCTCAATCGTTACCCGGGTGAGCGGGAGGGGATGTCTCCCACCCCTCCCGCCGCCTTCCGCGACTTTGCTCGGGGCTCCCGTCCCACCTGGAAACCTCATCATTTTATATTTTAACCAGAAATGGGTATTACAGTATATATGTAATCAACCTTTAAAGAATAATAAAATAAAAAACTACATAAATACAGTCCGTAATCAGAGCATATAATACTAATACCCCATATACCAGGAGTATTTAAATGGATTTTCCCTTAAAGAGAACCCCCAAAAAATAATATATCTACAACTGCCATTTTGGCATTGACATATAATGCCATATATTATCTACATAACTGGAGGGGACAATTCTATTCATATGAGATCTAAAAACTACCTATATGACCAGAAGGATAGTTGATTCTGTCTATTTCAACTGTTATCTATAAAACTGTTGATATCCCATTCCACATTGAGACCCCAAGGAATATAGGACTGCAAGTCGTATATCCATTTGTAAAACAGTTGATATCCCATTCCACATTGTGACGCCAAGGAGTATAGGACTGCAAGTCGTATATCCATCTGGTCCCACAACAGGATATTTGTCTTTTTAGATTGTCTCCCCTCCAAAGCAGAACATGCTTCTATATCCCTATAGCAGTTAGCTGGGATGGATCTCTATTATGATGGAGACGAAAATGTTTGGACACACTCACCCCTAACGAATATTGGCCAGATGCTCTCCTATTTGCTTATTTACAGATTACAAGTTACATCAATGACAGCTCAAATCCTCACCATTATCTTGGTGGACTCAGGTGCCCAGTTATCTGATAAGCTCAGGCTACAGTTATTGTTACTTAAAGCTTCTGAGTTGTTAAACTTTTTGGTTTCATGAATCAATTTGCTTATCTGTGTGTTTTTTTTTTTTTTTTTTTAGCTCATGAAATACTGTATTGATTGGTAAGTTCATAGTCCCTTCTATAATATAGTTTTCTATAAACGTTTTAAAATACACTACTGTGAATGAGCCTTATAACTATTGCTATAAATGCATTATAATGGTATTATAAAGCTGTTAACTTATTATAATGTTATTATAAAATTATATTTTAATTTATATATTATTTTAATTTAATTATTCTAATTCACTATAATGTTAAATTGGTTAAAAAAGACACATTCCATCATATTCATCCAAACAACCAAAACATTTAGATAAAATTAAAATAATCCTCAAATGAACTACTTGCTGCTTGGTCACAGTAGATTTACTGTGACCAAGTGGCAGCTGCAGGCCTAGCAACTTAAATAAACATTGCCTCCTTCTTCCAGATTTGGTGGGCATGCGCGCACCCCCTGCTGACCCGCATTGCGATTGGACACAGCACAATTTTGTTGAAGGTTTCAGCCAATGATTTATGGCTGAGACCTGCTGTTCGGCTGTATCCAATCACAGTACAGGGTTCTGTATTTACAAACACACAGAACTCTGAAAACAGAGCAGTTATCTGGCTGTTTCCTCTACCTGAAAAGCAGGGGAAAAACACCAGGATCTCTGAGTAAGGCCCCGTTCACATAGGGGCGACGCTACTTCGCACCGCGACCTCCGAGGTCGCGGTGCGAGCAGCGCGCCACGACCTCGGAGCGGCCGCCACGGACTTCATAACATTGAAGTCTATGGCGGTCGCCTCCTGGTCGCCCCAAAGAAGCTCCGGACCCTTTTTCTAAGTCGGAGCGACTTGTGTCGCTTCTATTAGAACGGGTCCATAGCTTCTCTATGGGAGGCAACCTACGGCGACCTGTGAGGCGACCAGGTCGCCTCACAGGTCTCCTCAGTGTGAACCGGGACTAAAAGCAGCTAATATTTCACTTGATAGGCACACAGTTAACACTTTGAATGCCCAGAGATCTTAACTCCTTCCCAGCCAGTGTCTGGTCACTGCCATCTGATCACTGTATTAGTGTCTTTGTGATGTCAGTGTCAGTTAAGGGCCGTACACACTTGACGAAAATCGGACGAAATATCCTCCGATTTTTCTCTGTCTTCTCAGCGTTCATTACCGTTTTTAGTCGACAGTGCATAAATGTTCACGAAATTTCTCGTCCGATTTTTCTTTTTTTTTGGCACATTTGTTCCTAGACTTCCGGGTTGTCAGCAACTTCAGATCATGCGCGGTCTTTCGTATCCGATTTTTCACAGACGTACTGCATACACGTTAAACGAAAATCGGTCGTCTCGGACGAAAAAAATTTTGGTGTTTGTCCCTCCGTTTTTTTCGTTGAAAATGTCGGCATCGGCTGCTGAAAGTTGTGTACACACTAGGCGAAAATCGGACGATTTCACATCGGGCGGGAATTTTCGGCAGATTTTCTACTAGTGTGTACCCCACTTTAGTGTATCTCACAATTCTGAAAAAAAAACAAAAAAAGAAAACAATTTTTTACTTTTACTTTTTTCCCAGGTCAGTGCCTGCCCCACATACCCTTTATGGCAACTCCTTTGATTTTTTGCTTAAAGCGGAGTTCCGGGCACAGAAGTCATTTTTTAATAAACATACCCCCGGGACAGTCAGGGCTAGCACATTCCACAATGGCTAGCCTCTGATCTGTCCCGGTTCGCACTTACGTTTTAGAAGAAATACTCACTTATAAAATTTCTTCCACAGCGTTTCCATCTCTCTTGTGGGCAGCTGAAGCCGGCCCGGTCCTCTTCTGCGTCTTCTTCCGCGTCTTCTTGTCCCAGAATGCGCCTGCACCGGCCCCTCTCGTCACTTCCGGTGCGGCGCCGCATTCCTCCACAGCTTCTGGGCATGCCCAGAAGCTGTTTAGCAGGGGAATGCGGCGTCGCCCGGAAGTGACGAGCGGGGCCGGTGCCGTCGCATTGATTCCTGGGAGCGATGACGTTCAGCTCCCAGGAATCATAGCGAGACAGGAAGTGACGGGGTGAGCCGCGGCTCCGAGGGAGGAAGTACTCTGAGGTGAGTATTTACGATCTTCAATTAAAAGGTGAGTAAACAAAAAAAAAAAAATAATTATCCAGTTCCTTTTCAGGTGATCTCGAACTAGCGGAGGGGCACAAAAAAAAAATATAGTTTTTGTGCCCGGAACTCCGCTTTAAATTATCAACTGTGACTAAAAGAGGGAGAGCCAAAATCAGGCACCACATCCCTATATCAAAGTGGAAACCAAACAAATTGGAACTTTTAGGGCGCCATTATTCTAATACAACTGAATAACATAAAATACGTTTATTACAAAAGTTTTTTTTACAAACAGCAATGCAAAAAATGGTGATGATGGACACTAGTGTTACAATATACTTAAGCCCCGTACGCACGATAAGAATACGGCCGGGAAATTTCGTCTGACGACCGATCTGCCGATTTTCGGATTGTTAGTATGGTGCTTTTGACAGCCGACTCCGACTTTTCGGCTGACAAAATCCTGATGTGCAGGCTATAAAATTGTTGTCCTCCGTCAACACAACGTCCGATTTTCGTCTCATTAGTACAGATTTCGACGGGGAAAAAACCTTATGAGCAAGACTAGGCATGCTCAGAGATGAAAGAACACATACAAAGCAATCCAACACATGACATCACTTCTGAAGTATGTCATACGGGAAAATTCGTTTGCAGTCTAGAGCACATTACAACCAACGGACACCACTCTGGACAAAAGATGGACGACCGGTTGGCGGAAATTCGTAGCGTGTGTACGAGGCTTTAGTTGAAACAACTGATGAGTATCCTGAGAGAGGCTTCAGAAAATGGCCATTATTGAAAACGGACAATCAGCTCCTCTTTTGATTTCAATGGAGTTTGGATTCCAGATCCGAAAACCAATAATATTTACTGAACGTTCACCAAACGAAACCAGAGAATGTTCATCTCAACACTAATGACAACCAATGTAAGGAGCAGTCTTTCCAAAGAGCATCAGTATATTGAGTTCCTTCTTCCGTTACCAATTTCAGGAGACCTTTCTCCACTCACCACCACTGTAAAGGCCCGTACACACGATACGAAAATCGGAAGGGAAATTTTGTCTGACGAACGTTCTGCTGATTTTCAGGTTGTTAGTATGGTGCTTTCGACAGCCGATTACGGATTTTCGGACGACAAAAACTGGATGTGCAGGCTATAAAATTTTTATCGTACGTCAACACAACGTCCGATTTTTGTTTAATTAGTACAGTTTTCCTCTGAAATAAATTGTAATAGCAAGACTGGGCATGCTCAGAAATGAAAGAGCACATAAAAAACAATTCAACACATGACATCACTTCTGAAGTTGAATTCTGTCGTACGGGAATTTTCATATGAAAATAACCTTCACTTTCGACATGAGACTAGCATGCCACAAAAAACGGACAACAGATCGTTCGATAATCTGATCGTGTGTACGAGGCTTTAGGCAGGTTTTCAATGACCACCAATTTAACAGGCATTGTATCACTGACCAGCAATGTAAGGGGGCATTTCTCTACAGAACACCACTGAGAGGGAACACTACAATTTTAACTGTCTGCATTATAATATCAATTCATTATAATTATTATAATAATAATTGTTATTTATATTGATAACATCATTTTTTTTTTCTTTTTCATTTTATCAGGATTACCATGAATAATTTTGTTGTATAGGCTATCCCAGGGTGCCAAATATATACTAAGTACTCCACATTACTTGTTCTTTTTTTTATTTGAATTATTAATATTATTATACAGGATTTATATAGCACCAACAGTTTGCACATATCTCCACTTACTATTTACACTACTTTACCATAGGAAGTAGTTTTAGTAATGATCAATAGGGGTTCTCTGAGACCTAAATAAAATAAAGGCGGCTCTGTAAATTGTATAATGTATTCTTGTTTTTAACACTTTTAATTTTACATTTATCAACATTAAAGCGATAGTAAACTGCTATTTTTTTTACCTGCAAGGTAAAGGCATAATGTGCTAGTATGCATCACATACTACGGTAGCACATTATGTGAAACTTGAAAATACGGCATTCCATCTTAACCTGGTCTTCCTTCCGGGTCCGTGACTGGCCGAAGCTGCAATGATGTCACTTCCCGCATGCACAGGGGAGCCGCCGTTTGAAGGAACAGCCACCAGTGACGTCATTGGTTGCATATACATTAAATATCTCCTAAACAGTGCACGTATAGGAGATACTTAGATATTTACAGTACCTATGGGTAAGCCTTATTATAGAATTACTTATAGGTACAAGTCATAGACGGGAGTTTACTCCCACTTTAAAGAAGTAGGGCCAAATCTATTTTAGCTATAATTCTCCTACAGATCACAGGAGTGCACATCGTTCTGCACCCCTGTAACCCGTTTTCAGCCAACAGATGGATAACAGTCCGCTGTTGGCTGATACCACTCAGCCGGTCCAGGCTCCTGAAAGATCCCAACTTTAAAGTCAGGATCCACTCAGATGCCTGAGCCAGCGGCTCTCGCCCCCTCCACAGCCCTGTACTCCAGTGAGTGCTGGAGGGGCAGAACAGAGACTCTGACAGTCACGGCAAACTGAAGACGAGCTGAGCAATCAGCGGTCTTTGATCGCTCAGTCCTAAGTCGTAGAGGCAGTGGGAGACAGATGCAGCATGGGACTGATGCTGCATCCACCCAGGTAAGTATGTGTGTTTAGTTAAACCCTCTTTTAATCTTTATTTGTCACATGTTTGACCAGTCAAACAGTGCTTTCAAGTCAGAGACATTTAGGAATCCAAAATGTTTTAGTGTTCATATAATAAAAAAAATTCTCCTGTCCCCCTGGGAGTTTTGGGTGTTCCCATCCACCTCGGTTTCATTTTCTCTATTATTGATTATAAATATAAATCCAGCAGGCATGGTGGGGGCACCTCATGATAGACGTAGTGCACAGGCATGGTGGGGGAACCTCATGATAGATGTAGTGCAAAGGCATGGTGGGGGCACCTCATGATAGACATACTGCACAGGCATGGTGGGGGTACCTCATGATAGATGTAGTGCACAGGCATGGTGGGGGCACCTCATGATAGATGTAGTACACAGGCATGGTGGGGGAACCTCATGATAGATGTAGTGCACAGGCATGGTGGGGGCACCTCATGATAGATGTAGTGTACAGGCATGGTGGGAGCAACTCATGATAGATGTAGTGCACAGGCATGGAGGGGGAACCTCATGATAGATGTAGTGCACAGGCATGGTGGGGGCACCTCATGATAGATGTAGTGCACAGGCATGGTGGGGCCACCTCATGATAGATGTAGTGTACAGGCATGGTGGGAGCAACTCATGATAGATGTAGTGCACAGGCATGGAGGGGGAACCTCATGATAGATGTAGTGCACAGGCATGGTGGGGGCACCTCATGATAGATTTTGTGCACAGGCATGATGGGGGAACCTCATGATAGATGTAGTGCACAGGCATGGTGGGGGAACCTCATGATAGATGTAGTGCACAGGCATGGTGGGGGAACCTCATGATAGATGTAGTGCACAGGCATGGTGGGGGAACATCATGATAGACGTAGTGCACAGGCATGGGGGGGGGGGGAACCTCATGATAGATGTAGTGCACAGGCATAGTGGGGGAACCTCATGATAAATGTAGTGCACAGGCATGGTGGGGGAACCTCATGATAGATGTAGTGCACAGGCATGGTGGGGGAACATCATGATAGACGTAGTGCACAGGCATAGTGGGGGAACCTCATGATAAATGTAGTGCACAGGCATGGTGGGGGAACCTCATGATAGATATAGTACACAGGCATGGTGGGGGAACCTCATGATAGATGTAGTGCACAGGCATGGTGGGGGCACCTCATGATAGACGTAGTGCATAGGCATGGTGGGGGAACCTCATGATAGATGTAGTGCACAGGCATGGAGGGGGGACCTCATGATAGATGTAGTGCACAGGCATGGTGGGGGAACCTCATGATAGATGTAGTGCACAGGCATGGTGGGGGCACCTCATGATAGATGTAGTGCACAGGCATGGTGGAGGAACCTCATGATAGATGTAGTGCACAGGCATGGTGGGGCCACCTCATGATAGATGTAGTGTACAGGCATGGTGGGAGCAACTCATGATAGATGTAGTGCACAGGCATGGAGGGGGAACCTCATGATAGATGTAGTGCACAGGCATGGTGGGGGCACCTCATGATAGATTTTGTGCACAGGCATGATGGGGGAACCTCATGATAGATGTAGTGCACAGGCATGGGGGGGCCACCTCATGATAGATTTTGTGCACAGGCATGGTGGGGGAACCTCATGATAGATGTAGTGCACAGGCATGGTGGGGGCACCTCATGATAGACGTAGTGCACAGGCATGGTGGGGGAACCTCATGATAGATGTAGTGCAAAGGCATGGTGGGGGCACCTCATGATAGACATAGTGCACAGGCATGGTGGGGGTACCTTATGATAGATGTAGTGCACAGGCATGGTGGGGGCACCTCATGATAGATGTAGTACACAGGCATGGTGGGGGAACCTCATGATAGATGTAGTGCACAGGCATGGTGGGGGCACCTCATGATAGATGTAGTGTACAGGCATGGTGGGAGCAACTCATGATAGATGTAGTGCACAGGCATGGAGGGGGAACCTCATGATAGATGTAGTGCACAGGCATGGTGGGGGCACCTCATGATAGATGTAGTGCACAGGCATGGTGGGGCCACCTCATGATAGATGTAGTGTACAGGCATGGTGGGAGCAACTCATGATAGATGTAGTGCACAGGCATGGAGGGGGAACCTCATGATAGATGTAGTGCACAGGCATGGTGGGGGCACCTCATGATAGATTTTGTGCACAGGCATGATGGGGGAACCTCATGATAGATGTAGTGCACAGGCATGGGGGGGCCACCTCATGATAGATGCAGTGCACAGGCATGGTGGGGGAACCTCATGATAGATGTAGTGCACAGGCATGGTGGGGGAACCTCATGATAGATGTAGTGCACAGGCATGGTGGGGGAACCTCATGATAGATGTAGTGCACAGGCATGGTGGGGGAACATCATAATAGACGTAGTGCACAGGCATGGGGGGGGGCACCTCATGATAGATGTAGTGCACAGGCATAGTGGGGGAACCTCATGATAAATGTAGTGCACAGGCATGGTGGGGGAACCTCATGATAGATGTAGTGCACAGGCATGGTGGGGGAACATCATGATAGACGTATTGCACAGGCATAGTGGGAGAACCTCATGATAAATGTAGTGCACAGGCATGGTGGGGGAACCTCATGATAGATGTAGTACACAGGCATGGTGGGGGAACCTCATGATAGATGTAGTGCACAGGCATGGTGGGGGCACCTCATGATAGACGTAGTGCATAGGCATGGTGGGGGGAACCTCATGATAGATGTAGTGCACAGGCATGGAGGGGGGACCTCATGATAGATGTAGTGCACAGGCATGGTGGGGGAACCTCATTAAAGATGTAGTGCACAGGCATGGTGGGGGCACCTCATGATAGATGTAGTGCACAGGCATGGTGGAGGAACCTCATGATAGATGTAGTGCACAGGCATGGTGGGGGAACCTCATGATAGATGTAGTGCACAGGTATGGTGGGGCCACCTCATGATAGATGTAGTGCACAGGCATGGGGGGGGGGGGACACCTCATGATAGACATAGTGCACAGGCATGGTTTGGGAACCTCATGATAGACATAGTGCACAGGCATGGTGGGGGAACCTCATGATAGATGTAGTGCACAGGCATGGTGGGGGCACCTCGTGATAGATGTAGTGCACAGGCACGGGGGGGGGGGGCACCTCATGATAGACATAGTGCACAGGCATGGTGGGGGAACCTCATGATAGATGTAGTGCACAGGCATGGTGGGGGCACCTCATGATAGATGTAGTGCACAGGCATGGTGGAGGAACCTCATGATAGATGTAGTGCACAGGCATGGTGGGGGAACCTCATGATAGATGTAGTGCACAGGCATGGTGGGGCCACCTCATGATAGATGTAGTGCACAGGCATGGTTTGGGAACCTCATGATAGACATAGTGCACAGGCATGGTGGGGGAACCTCATGATAGATGTAGTGCACAGGCATGGTGGGGGCACCTCGGGATAGATGTAGTGCACAGGCATGGGGGGGGGGGCACCTCATGATAGACGTAGTACACAGGCATGGTGGGGGAACCTCATGATAGATGTAGTGCACAGGCATGGTGGGGGCACCTCATGATAGATGTAGTGCACAGGCATGGTGGGGGCACCTCGTGATAGATGTAGTGCACAGGCATGGGGGGGGGGGCACCTCATGATAGACGTAGTGCACAGGCATGGTGGGGGAACCTCATGATAGACGTAGTGCACAGGCATGGTGGGGGCACCTCATGATAGACATAGTGCACAGGCATGGTGGGGGAACCTCATGATAGATGTAGTGCACAGGCATGGTAGGGGCACCTCATGATAGATGTAGTGCACAGGCATGGTGGGGGCACCTCATGATAGATGTAGTGCACAGGCATGGTAGGGGGAACCTCATGATAGACCTAGTGCACAGGCATGGTGGGGGAACCTCATGATAGATGTAGTGCACAGGCATTGGGGGCACCTCATGATAGACATATTGCACAGGCATGGTGGGGGAACCTCATGATAGATGTAGTGCACAGGCATGGTGGGGGCACCTCATGATAGATGTCGTTTTTAACGAAAAAAAAAAAATACAAAGATGTATAAAAATAAATAAATGGGCAGACTTGATGGACTACTCAGTATTTTTTTTCTATGTTTCTATATTAGATTTATGGCAGTGCTAAGTACTTATTCCAGCACGCCTCTACAATGGAAGAACACAACCGCCACTGATGCAATGTAAACAGTTGTAATTGTAAAACTGCTGAAATCTAGTTTTAGAGATTAACGTGAAACCTTTATCATGTATTGCACTTTTTTGTTTTTATATGATTTCATCATTGTGATATAAAAGATGATATACTACAACTTCCTAAAATTGATGTATATAAAGGAGCATAGAGGCGTCCAAGAGATGAAGAAGCATTTGGATGCAGAAAGAAACCCACTGACCCACCATTGACAAAAAGGTAAATGCAATTTCTAAAGAATAAAACTTGGAGGGAAGAAAATGTGATGTGATGCCCATAGTGACCGATCAGACGTTTCCCATTAAAGATTGGTCTCTGGGGTCAACCAAACATTTCCATCCAGGGCTGCTGATAGGGCAGTACAAACAGCCCAGTTGTACCAGGCTCCGTCCTATCAGCAACACTGTGGGGCCCAGGCAGCATTACAGTTTATTGCTGCATTAAATTAAAAAATTTAAATATTGAGCTTGCTAAACTTATACCCCGCTCCTACTTGTTTATGGAACGGGGTTATACCATTTCCCAGAAGGGCCCAGGTGCGCACAGAGGAGGGACTATTTCTTCATTTTTGGGGTGCATGTACACCATGCTGCCCTGCAGAGGTGTAACTAGAACCTTCAGGGCCATGGTGCAAGAAACCATGAAGGCCCCCCCGGACCCCTGGCCGGGCCCTTCCCTTTAAGCCTGGGGCTCTTCCCACTGATCCTGGGGCCCTTTACTCTCGTTACGGGGCTCTTTTTTTTTTTTACAGTCCCGCAGCGTGACCCTTTCACAAGTTCTGCAGTGGGCCCCCTTCCTGCCATCTTGGGGCCTCCCCACGGTGGTGGAATGCCAGGGCCCGATCGCAAGTGTGACCTTTGCGATCCTGGAAGATCACCCACTGGTGTCAGTAGTTTTTATTTTTTGGTATTTTAATTGTATTATTTTTTATCATTTTTTATTTTTTTTACAATGTCACTGACTATGACTCTGTCCATTCAGAAAAGGAAGGAGCTGGTAAATACATATTTACCGACCCCTTCCTGGTTCTCTATTGTGAAACATCCCCTGCAGCAGCCAGCAGGAGAGGGGAGGGAGGAAACCTGCAGCATAGTAGAGGGTGGGGGGGGGACCAGGGGAGCACACAGGGGCCCAGAGAAAGCAGAGCACAAGTGAACTGGAAAGGAGGAGTGGCGGGGGCAGCATACAGAGGAACCAATCTCCTCCATTTTCCTGCAGCTACAGGAGGAAAAAGGAGGACAGTGATTTCTCTACATGCTGCCCCCGCCGCCCCTCCTTTCCAGGTGTACAGGGGAGCTGCACAGGCCCCCCTGGAGGATGGGGCCCGGTTGCAATTGTGACCCCTGCAACCCCTGTAGTTACGCCCCTGCTGCCCTGCTACTCAATTTGTCCCGGCTGGCAGAGTGACACTATGATTCTGGGGGAATGTGGTGGAGGGGGAAAGTGGCTATTTAAACATATATTTTATTGGCACCTCCCCTCAAAAGCAAAAATTGTATGTAGGGGGTATGGGCCTATGCTGGTCTGCACACCAAGGGAGTACAGTCCAAAGCATTGAGCCTAGGGGTTTAGGTGTGCCACGAATACCAATATGAAAATAAAAATACTTCCACACTTCCAGATGGTATAAGAATTAAAAAAATATAAGTTTATTCACAGTTCATTTACATAATTTAGGGATATATGGAATTGGATAGACAATACATAAATTACATATGACAATACATATTAAATTTCAAAAGACCAAAGAGAAAACAAAGAATGATGCAAAAAGATCATTAATTTTTAAGAGCTTTACAGAATAGAAAAGAAGCTGGAACTACGCGTTTCGCAAAATATGCTTCTTCAGGCTCCAGCAGGTTAGCTGGCGAGACTGGACAAAAAAAGACTACAAGGCTTTAAAGATCCTCACGGAATTAGAGGATGAGTCGGGTTCCTCCATGGACGGACCCCTCTCCTCTGAACCAGTGGGAACACCAAAAACCAAACAAAATACTTTACAACCTTTCAAACAAAAATCAAAACGATTCCCAAGTCAAACTCATCCAAAAGTAGATCTACTCGTGCATTTAGTAACTAGGGATATAAAACAAATGAAACCTCAAAAAAAGGCCACAAATATATCTGAAACCGAATATCAGGCTCTAAAAAATCTCCAGGCTAGAAATGATATAATTATAAAATCAGCCGATAAAGGCGGAAACGTTGTTGTTTTAAACGATACACAATATACAGAAATGTGTATGGAGATCTTGAACAACCGAGCCTGGTATTCGAGAGTAAGTTGCATCGAATTACAAAAAAATCAAAGACATTTTACACAACTTATCATTAGGGTTGAGCGGACACCTAGATGTCCGTGTTCGACGGGTTCGGCCGAACTTTAAAAAAAAGTCCGGGTCCGTGTCCCGGACTTTTACCGAACTTTTCCCGGACACCGAACCCCATTGAAGTCAATGGGGACCCGAACTTTAAGGCACTAAAATGGCTTTAAAACACCAAAGGAAAGGGCTAGAGTGCTGCAAATGGCAGCAAAACGTAATTAAGAGCATGGCAAGTGCTCTGCAAACAAATGTGGATAGGGAAATAACTTAAAACAACAAAAAAAAACAGAAAAATAAAACAATGTTCTTCTTCATCTCTGAAGGACGAGGCCCATATGGAGTAGGAGGGAGGTTGAGGTGGTGGTGGATGTGGCGGTGACATAGGCGTGCGCACAGGGTGTGCTGGGTGTGCCTGGGCACACCCTAATCACCTAGGGCACATAGCATTGCCAGTGAGGAGATGGGAAAGATCTCCCTGGGACCTGCTCTGCTCTATTTCTCCTTGCCTACAGGTACATGGCCCCGATACATTACTCTCCCTGCTGGCAAACACATGCATGTGTATTTCAACTTTGGGGTGCACACCTTAATGCAATAGGCTGCGCACACCTATGGGCGGTGTAGGTGGAAGCGGCGGTGGAGGAGGACCAGGGCCGGATTAACAGCATCATGGGCTTGGTGCTGAGGATTTTGAAGGGCCTTAGGGCCGTGCCTTGCCATGCACCCAGAGGAGGAAGGGTGCAGCCATGCATGCCTAATTCAACATGGGATGCTGTCTCTGAAGCCCATAAACACATCCATGCATCGCCAACTGTCCCTCCTTGTCCGGCCTTCACGCTGTGTGGGGAGGTTCTGAGGGTGCTGCCTGGGGAAGCGAGCATAGAAGCCAGACTTCTGTGTTTACAAGTGACAGAAGAGCAGTAACAGTGAATATGGCCAACCCGGGGCCTATATAAAAGGTAGGGGCCTGGAGCTGCAGCTCCAATAGACCCTACATTAATCTGGCCCTGAGGAGGAGGACGAGGTAGCCAACACTGCTTCTTTTCACAAATTTTAAATGAGGGTACACCCCAAAAGAGTGAGAAAGAGCAAAAATGGAACAATGGGTGGGTAAGGTCGGTATCCATTGCTATTCTGCATAAGGTACGGAAAAGTCCCGTGGGATCCATGCCTGGTTCATTTTAATGAACGTGAGCTTGTCCACATTGTCTCTGGACAGGCGGCTGCGCTTGTCTGTTATAACGCCCCCAGCCGTGCTAAATACCCGTTCAGATAATACACTGGCTGCAGGGCACGCCAGCACCTCCAAGGCGTAAAGGGCAAGCTCAGGCCATGTGCCCAATTTGGAGACCCAGAAGTTGAAGGGGGCAGACCCGTCATTCACTACATGTAGGCGTGTGCACACATACTGCTCCACCATGTTGGTAAAATGCTGCCTCCTGCTAAGACGTTCCATCTGAGCTGCTGGTGCTGCTGTTTGTTGTGGCGTGCTGACAAAGCTTTTCCACATTTCGGCCATGCTAACCCTGCCTTCTGAGGTGCTGGCGGTGCCCTGGTTGCGTTGGCGACCTCCTCCTCCTCCTCCTCTGCCTTGTGCTTCCACTGTGGCCCCGCTGTCAGATGGGAATGCCAGCAGCATGGCGTCTACCAGCGTGCGCTTGTACTCGCGCATCTTGCGATCGCGCTCCAGTGAGTGAATTAAGGACGGTACGTTGTCCTTGTAACGGGGATCCAGCAGCGTGGCCACCCAGTAATCAGCACAAGTTAGAATGTGGGCAACTCGGCGGTCGTTGTGGAGACACTGCAGCATGTAATCGCTCATGTGTGCCAGGCTGCCCAGAGGCAACGAAAGGCTGTCCTCTGTGGGAGGTGTATGGTCCGTGTCCTCTGTATCCCCCCAGCCACGCACCAGTGATGGCCATGAGCTGGCCTGGGTGCCACCCTGCTGTGAACATGGTTCCATCTCCTCCTCCAGCTCCTCCTCCTCCTCATCCTCCTCATCCTCCAGAACTGTGCCCCTGCTGGACAATTGCGTCCCTGGCGTTTGCGTGTGCAGGAACCCACCCTCGGAGCCCCTTGCGAATGACTGCCCTGAAAGCCTTGGAAATGTTACCTCTTCATCCTCCTCCTCCTCCTCATCCTGTGCCACATCCTCTTCCATCATCGCCCGAATTGTTTTTTCAAGGAGGCATAGAAGTGGGATAGTTAAGCTGAGAACGGCGTCATTGCCACTGGCCATGTTGGTGGAGTACTCAAAACAGCGCAACAAGGCACACAGGTCTCTTATGGAGGCCCAGTTATTGGTGGTGAAGTGGTGCTGTTCCGCAGAGCGACTCACGCGTGCGTGCTGCAGCTGAAACTCCACTATGGCCTGCTGCTGCTCGCACAGTCTTTCCAGCATGTGCAAGGTGGAGTTCCACCTTGTGGGCACGTCACATATGAGGCGGTGAGCGGGAAGGCCGAAGTTACGCTGCAGCGCTGCCAGGCGAGCAGCAGCAGGGTGAGAACGCCGAAAGTGCGCACAAACGGCCCGCACTTTCTGCAGCAGCTCTGACATATCGGGGTAGTTTTTAAGGAACCTCTGCACCACCAAATTCAGCACATGCGCCAGGCAAGGGATGTGCGTCAAACCGGCTAGGCCCAGAGCTGCTATGAGATTTCGCCCGTTATCGCACACCACCAGGCCGGGCTTGAGGCTCGCTGGCAGCAACCACTCATTTGTCTGCTGTTCCATGCTCCTCCACAACTCCTGCGCGGTGTGTGGTTTGTCCCCCAAACAGGCAAGTTGTAAAACTGCCTGCTGTCGTTTACCCCTGGCCGTGCTGAAGTTGGTGGTGAAGGTGTTACGCTGTCCGGATGAGGAGGCGGTAGAGGATGAGGAAGCGGAGAAGGAGGAGTTAGGAACAGGAGGCAAACTGAAGCGCCCTGCAATCCTCGGTGGTGGAAGGACATGCGCCAAATTGCTATCCGCCTCAGGCCCATCCGCCACTGCATTTACCCAGTGTGCCGTTAGGGAGATATAACGCCCCTGACCGTGCTTACTGGTCCACGTATCCGTAGTTAGGTGGACCTTGGCACAGATGGCGTTGCGCAGTGCACACCTGATTTTTTCCCCCACTTGGTTGTGCAGGGAAGGGATGGCTTGCCTGGAAAAGTAGTGGCGGCTGGGCACGACGTACTGTGGGACAGCCACCGACATAAGGTTTTTAAAACTGTGCGTCTCCACCAGACGGAATGACAGCATTTCAAAGGCCAATAATTTTGAAATGCTGGCATTCAGGGCCAGGGATCGCGGGTGGGTAGGGGGGTACTTCCTCTTCCTCTCAAGTGTTTGGGAGATGGAAAGCTGAACGCTTCCACGGGACATTGTGGAGATGGTTGTTGGTGACCCAGGTGGTGGTGTTGCTGACAGATCGTCTGTTTGCGGGGTGGCAGGTGCCGGTATCACTACAGATGTGGATGGAGCGGCCGAGACTGCAGCAGAAGAGGAAGCAGGATGAGCCAGAGACGTTTCTTGGTTTTGAAGGTGTGTACTCCACTGCAGCTCGTGCTTTGCACTTAGATGCCTGATCATGCAGGTTGTGCTCAGGTTGAGAAGGTTCATGCCTCGCTTCAAGCTCTGATTGCACAGGGTGCAAACCACTCGTGTCCTGTCATCAGCACATTTTCTAAAGAACTTCCACGCTAGAGAACTCCTTTGAGCTGACTTTGGTGCGCTCGTTCCCTTGCTGCGTTGGGCAGTAGCGGGCGTAGTGTCTAGGGCACGGCCGCTCCGCTTCTGCACCCTGCTCCCTCTTCTGCTGTGCTGGTGGCTCTGTGCGACCACCGCCTCTTCCTCCAAACTACTCAGTTCACCTGCATGACGTTCATTCCATGTGGGGTCGAGGACCTCATCGTCCTCCACATCATCTTCCACCCAGTCTTCACCCCTGCCCTCCTTGTCGGTCTCCACAATGCTGAACGCCGCAGCAGTTGGCACCTGCGTTTCGTCATCATCGGAGACGTGCTGCGATGATCCTTGCATGTACTCATCTTGAGGAATAAGTGGTTGGGCATCGCTGCACTCAATCTCTTCCACTTCTGGGGCAGGGCTAGGTGGATGGCCCTGGGAAACCCTGCTGACAGAGTCCTCAAAAAGAATAAGAGACTGCTGTATGGCTTGGGGCTCAGACTGCTGGCCTGATTTGCAAGGGGGTGAGGTGAAAGACGGTTGGACATTGGCTGCAGGTGCCAACTCTGACCTTTCTGCAGTAGACTGGGTGGGAGACAATGTGAAGGAACTGGAGGCACTGTCAGCAGCAAACCAATCTACTATCGCCTCAACTTGTTCTGGCCTCATCACTTCTAGGGGCGTTTGATGCCCTACCAAATACTGATGCAGGTTCTGTCGCCTACTCACACTTGAGGAAGGTGTTTCACTTGTGCGTGTAGCTGGCACAGATCGACCATGTCCTCTCCTTGCAACAGGAGCTCTACCAGCAGCACCACGACCCAGGCCACGGCCCTTATTTGACGGTCTCCTCATATTTCTGTAATTTAAGATCTTGCCCTAGAAAGGTTTTTATTGAATAGCGGAATAGAAAATATGATCCAAAAAAAGTGTATGTATATCACACGTACACAACCACACTAGGCCCCAATTACTATTGTTTGTACCCCTAAAAGGCTAGATGAGGAGTAGGGGGAGTATGGAACAGGCAGCACCCTCAAACCTTCAGAAGTATGAGATGAACCCCAACAACTTGGAAAGGTGGATCTCTCTCACACGTACCGACACAGACTATCCCGCAATTCAATTGATCCTCAAAGGTTTTTATTGAATAGCGGAATAGGAAATATGATCAAAAAAAGTGTATGTATCTCGCACGTACACAACCACACTAGGCCCCAATTACTATTGTTTGTACCCCTAAAAGGCTAGATGAGGAGTAGGGGGGGTATGGAACAGGCAGCACCCTCAAACCTTCAGAAGTATGAGATGAACCCCAACAACTTGGAAAGGTGGATCTCTCTCACACGTACCGACACAGACTATCCCGCAATTCAATTGATCCCCAAAGGTTTTTATTGAATAGCGGAATAGGAAATATGATCAAAAAAAGTGTATGTATCTCACACGTACAGAAACACACTAGGCCCCAATTACTATTGTTTGTACACCTAAAAGGATGGATGAGGAGGAGGAGGAGTATGGAACAGGCAGCACCCTCAAAGCTTCAGAAGTATGAGATGAACCCCAAAAACTTGGAAAGGTGGATCTCACA
Organism: Pelophylax lessonae; assembly: GCF_965119305.1. Taxonomy (NCBI): domain Eukaryota; kingdom Metazoa; phylum Chordata; class Amphibia; order Anura; family Ranidae; genus Pelophylax; species Pelophylax lessonae. The sequence continues at coordinate 241,637,382 of NC_138776.1, forward strand.
CGTACCGACACAGACTATCCCGCAATTTAATTGATCCCCAAAGGTTTTTATTGAATAGCGGAATAGGAAATATGATCAAAAAATGTGTATGTATCTCACACGTACAGAAGCACACTAGGCCCCAATTACTATTGTTTGTACACCTAAAAGGATGGATGAGGAGGAGGAGGAGTATGGAACAGGCAGCACCCTCAAAGCTTCAGAAGTATGAGATGAACCCCAAAAACTTGGAAAGGTGGATCTCACACGTACCGACACAGACTATCCCGCAATTTAATTGATCCCCAAAGGTTTTTATTGAATAGCGGAATAGGAAATATGATCAAAAAAAGTGTATGTATCTCGCACGTACAGAAACACACTAGGCCCCAATTACTATTGTTTGTACACCTAAAAGGATGGATGAGGAGGAGGAGGAGTATGGAACAGGCAGCACCCTCAAAGCTTCAGAAGTATGAGATGAACCCCAAAAACTTGGAAAGGTGGATCTCACACGTACCGACACAGACTATTCCGCAATTTAATTGATCCCCAAAGGTTTTTATTGAATAGCGGAATAGGAAATATGATCAAAAAATGTGTATGTATCTCACACGTACAGAAGCACACTAGGCCCCAATTACTATTGTTTGTACACCTAAAAGGATGGATGAGGAGGAGGAGGAGTATGGAACAGGCAGCACCCTCAAAGCTTCAGAAGTATGAGATGAACCCCAAAAACTTGGAAAGGTGGATCTCACACGTACCGACACAGACTATCCCGCAATTTAATTGATCCCCAAAGGTTTTTATTGAATAGCGGAATAGGAAATATGATCAAAAAAAGTGTATGTATCTCGCACGTACAGAAACACACTAGGCCCCAATTACTATTGTTTGTACACCTAAAAGGATGGATGAGGAGGAGGAGGAGTATGGAACAGGCAGCACCCTCAAAGCTTCAGAAGTATGAGATGAACCCCAAAAACTTGGAAAGGTGGATCTCACACGTACCGACACAGACTATTCCGCAATTTAATTGATCCCCAAAGGTTTTTATTGAATAGCGGAATAGGAAATATGATCAAAAAATGTGTATGTATCTCACACGTACAGAAGCACACTAGGCCCCAATTACTATTGTTTGTACACCTAAAAGGATGGATGAGGAGGAGGAGGAGTATGGAACAGGCAGCACCCTCAAAGCTTCAGAAGTATGAGATGAACCCCAAAAACTTGGAAAGGTGGATCTCACACGTACCGACACAGACTATTCCGCAATTTAATTGATCCCCAAAGGTTTTTATTGAATAGCGGAATAGGAAATATGATCAAAAAATGTGTATGTATCTCACACGTACAGAAGCACACTAGGCCCCAATTACTATTGTTTGTACACCTAAAAGGATGGATGAGGAGGAGGAGGAGTATGGAACAGGCAGCACCCTCAAAGCTTCAGAAGTATGAGATGAACCCCAAAAACTTGGAAAGGTGGATCTCACACGTACCGACACAGACTATCCCGCAATTTAATTGATCCCCAAAGGTTTTTATTGAATAGCGGAATAGGAAATATGATCAAAAAAAGTGTATGTATCTCGCACGTACACAACCACACTAGGCCCCAATTACTATTGTTTGTACCCCTAAAAGGCTAGATGAGGAGTAGGGGGGGTATGGAACAGGCAGCACCCTCAAACCTTCAGAAGTATGAGATGAACCCCAACAACTTGGAAAGGTGGATCTCTCTCACACGTACCGACACAGACTATCCCGCAATTCAATTGATCCTCAAAGGTTTTTATTGAATAGCGGAATAGGAAATATGATCAAAAAAAGTGTATGTATCTCGCACGTACACAACCACACTAGGCCCCAATTACTATTGTTTGTACCCCTAAAAGGCTAGATGAGGAGTAGGGGGGGTATGGAACAGGCAGCACCCTCAAACCTTCAGAAGTATGAGATGAACCCCAACAACTTGGAAAGGTGGATCTCTCTCACACGTACCAACACAGACTATCCCCCAATTTAACTGATCCCCAGAGGTTTTTGATTAAATAGCGGAATAGAAAATATGATCCCAAAAAAGTGTATGTATATCACACGTACACAACCACACTAGGCCCCAATTACTATTGTTTGTACCCCTAAAAGGCTAGGAGTAGGGGGAGTATGGAACAGGCAGCACCCTCAAACCTTCAGAAGTATGAGATGAACCCCAACAACTTGGAAAGGTGGATCTCTCTCACACGTACCAACACAGACTATCCCCCAATTTAACTGATCCCCAAAGGTTTTTGATTAAATAGCGGAATAGAAAATATGATCCCAAAAAAGTGTATGTATATCACACGTACACAACCACACTAGGCCCCAATTACTATTGTTTGTACCCCTAAAAGGCTAGGAGTAGGGGGAGTATGGAACAGGCAGCACCCTCAAACCTTCAGAAGTATGAGATGAACCCCAACAACTTGGAAAGGTGGATCTCTCTCACACGTACCAACACAGACTATCCCCCAATTTAACTGATCCCCAAAGGTTTTTGATTAAATAGCGGAATAGAAAATATGATCCCAAAAAAGTGTATGTATATCACACGTACACAACCACACTAGGCCCCAATTACTATTGTTTGTACCCCTAAAAGGCTAGGAGTAGGGGGGAGTATGGAACAGGCAGCACCCTCAAACCTTCAGAAGTATGAGATGAACCCCAACAACTTGGAAAGGTGGATCTCTCTCACACGTACCAACACAGACTATCCCCCAATTTAACTGATCCCCAGAGGTTTTTGATTAAATAGCGGAATAGAAAATATGATCCCAAAAAAGTGTATGTATATCACACGTACACAACCACACTAGGCCCCAATTACTATTGTTTGTACCCCTAAAAGGCTAGGAGTAGGGGGAGTATGGAACAGGCAGCACCCTCAAACCTTCAGAAGTATGAGATGAACCCCAACAACTTGGAAAGGTGGATCTCTCTCACACGTACCAACACAGACTATCCCCCAATTTAACTGATCCCCAAAGGTTTTTGATTAAATAGCGGAATAGAAAATATGATCCCAAAAAAGTGTATGTATATCACACGTACACAACCACACTAGGCCCCAATTACTATTGTTTGTACCCCTAAAAGGCTAGGAGTAGGGGGAGTATGGAACAGGCAGCACCCTCAAACCTTCAGAAGTATGAGATGAACCCCAACAACTTGGAAAGGTGGATCTCTCTCACACGTACCAACACAGACTATCCCCCAATTTAACTGATCCCCAAAGGTTTTTGATTAAATAGCGGAATAGAAAATATGATCCCAAAAAAGTGTATGTATATCACACGTACACAACCACACTAGGCCCCAATTACTATTGTTTGTACCCCTAAAAGGCTAGGAGTAGGGGGGAGTATGGAACAGGCAGCACCCTCAAACCTTCAGAAGTATGAGATGAACCCCAACAACTTGGAAAGGTGGATCTCTCTCACACGTACCAACACAGACTATCCCCCAATTTAACTGATCCCCAGAGGTTTTTGATTAAATAGCGGAATAGAAAATATGATCCCAAAAAAGTGTATGTATATCACACGTACACAACCACACTAGGCCCCAATTACTATTGTTTGTACCCCTAAAAGGCTAGGAGTAGGGGGAGTATGGAACAGGCAGCACCCTCAAACCTTCAGAAGTATGAGATGAACCCCAACAACTTGGAAAGGTGGATCTCTCTCACACGTACCAACACAGACTATCCCCCAATTTAACTGATCCCCAGAGGTTTTTGATTAAATAGCGGAATAGAAAATATGATCCCAAAAAAGTGTATGTATATCACACGTACACAACCACACTAGGCCCCAATTACTATTGTTTGTACCCCTAAAAGGCTAGGAGTAGGGGGAGTATGGAACAGGCAGCACCCTCAAACCTTCAGAAGTATGAGATGAACCCCAACAACTTGGAAAGGTGGATCTCTCTCACACGTACCAACACAGACTATCCCCCAATTTAACTGATCCCCAGAGGTTTTTGATTAAATAGCGGAATAGAAAATATGATCCCAAAAAAGTGTATGTATATCACACGTACACAACCACACTAGGCCCCAATTACTATTGTTTGTACCCCTAAAAGGCTAGGAGTAGGGGGAGTATGGAACAGGCAGCACCCTCAAACCTTCAGAAGTATGAGATGAACCCCAACAACTTGGAAAGGTGGATCTCTCTCACACGTACCAACACAGACTATCCCCCAATTTAACTGATCCCCAAAGGTTTTTGATTAAATAGCGGAATAGAAAATATGATCCCAAAAAAGTGTATGTATATCACACGTACACAACCACACTAGGCCCCAATTACTATTGTTTGTACCCCTAAAAGGCTAGGAGTAGGGGGAGTATGGAACAGGCAGCACCCTCAAACCTTCAGAAGTATGAGATGAACCCCAACAACTTGGAAAGGTGGATCTCTCTCACACGTACCAACACAGACTATCCCCCAATTTAACTGATCCCCAAAGGTTTTTGATTAAATAGCGGAATAGAAAATATGATCCCAAAAAAGTGTATGTATATCACACGTACACAACCACACTAGGCCCCAATTACTATTGTTTGTACCCCTAAAAGGCTAGGAGTAGGGGGAGTATGGAACAGGCAGCACCCTCAAACCTTCAGAAGTATGAGATGAACCCCAACAACTTGGAAAGGTGGATCTCTCTCACACGTACCAACACAGACTATCCCCCAATTTAACTGATCCCCAGAGGTTTTTGATTAAATAGCGGAATAGAAAATATGATCCCAAAAAAGTGTATGTATATCACACGTACACAACCACACTAGGCCCCAATTACTATTGTTTGTACCCCTAAAAGGCTAGGAGTAGGGGGGAGTATGGAACAGGCAGCACCCTCAAACCTTCAGAAGTATGAGATGAACCCCAACAACTTGGAAAGGTGGATCTCTCTCACACGTACCAACACAGACTATCCCCCAATTTAACTGATCCCCAAAGGTTTTTGATTAAATAGCGGAATAGAAAATATGATCCCAAAAAAGTGTATGTATATCACACGTACACAACCACACTAGGCCCCAATTACTATTGTTTGTACCCCTAAAAGGCTAGATGAGGAGTAGGGGGAGTATGGAACAGGCAGCACCCTCAAACCTTCAGTATGAGATTGTGTTCACTGTACCCCACAAAGATTGAGTTCACTGCACCCCACAATGATTGTGTTCACTGCACCCCACAAAGATTGTGTTCACTGCACCTCACAAAGATTGTGTTCACTGTACCCCCCAAAGATTTTGTTCACTGCACCCCACAAAGATTCTGTTCACTGTACCCCACAAAGATTGTGTTCACTGCACCCCAAAAAGATTGTGTTCACTGCACCCCAAAAAGGATGTTGTTCACTGCACCCCAAAAAGGATGTTGTTCACTCCACCCCAAAAAGATTGTGTTCACTGCACCCCACAAAGATTGTGTTCACTGCACCCCAAAAAGATTGTGTTCACTGCACCCCAAAAATGATTTTGTTCACTGCACCCCAAAAAGGATTTTGTTCACTGCACCCCAAAAAGGATGTTGTTCACTCCACCCCAAAAAGATTGTGTTCACTGCACCCCAAAAAGATTGTGTTCACTGCACCCCACAAAGGATTTTGTTCACTGCACCCCAAAAAGATTGTGTTCACTGCACCCCAAAAAGGATGTTGTTCACTGCACCCCAAAAAGGATTTTGTTCACTGCACCCCAAAAAGATTGTGTTCACTGCACCCCACAAAGGATTTTGTTCACTGCACCCCACAAAGATTGTGTTCACTGCACACCAAAAAGGATTGTGTTCACTGCACCCCAAAAAGATTTTGTTCACTGCACCCCAAAAAGATTGTGTTCACTGCAGCCCAAAAAGATTGTGTTCACTGCAGCCCAAAAAGATTGTGTTCACTGCAGCCCAAAAAGATTGTGTTCACTGCAGCCCAAAAAGATTGTGTTCACTGCAGCCCAAAAAGATTGTGTTCACTGCAGCTCACACACAGAAAAATGGATGTGGATCACTGACACCTGCCTATCTCCAATCCCACACCACACAGCAATATCGATTGTAGTTTGTAGAACACAGTTTCCCTAAAATTCAGCAGACTCTGTCCCTAACAGGATTGAGAAGAGATCGTAGATCAGGATTGAGTGCAGATTCACCCCACCCCCCACACAGCAATATCGATTGTAGTTTGTAGAACACAGTTTCCCTAAAATTCAGCAGACTCTGTCCCTAACAGGATTGAGAAGAGATCGTAGATCAGGATTGAGTGCAGATTCACCCCACCCCCCACACAGCAATATCGATTGTAGTTTGTAGAACACAGTTTCCCTAAAATTCAGCAGACTCTGTCCCTAACAGGATTGAGAAGAGATCGTAGATCAGGATTGAGTGCAGATTCACCCCACCCCCCACACAGCAATATCGATTGTAGTTTGTAGAAGACACTGACCCTATATAATTCAGCAGACTCTATCCCTAAAATGCCTACAACTCGCCCTGCCTAAACACTCCGACCTGTCCCTCAATTCTATCCGGACACAAATGGTTTTTTCCTGCCTATCTTTCCCTAATCAGCAGCCAGCACGTTGATGTGTGCTCTCTGTCCCTGAATCTAAGCAGCATAATGACGCCGCTGCGGCTGCCTCGAACTTATAAAGACTTGGTCACATGCTTCAGACGGCCAATCACAGCTACTGAGACATTTGCAGGCATGGCTGGGATGGCTTAAGGCACACCAGTTAAACGATTGTTGATTGGCTGTTGAAAGCCCGCCATGAAAAGAGCGCCAAAGCATGCAAAACCCGGAAATAAAACGACCGAACACGGATTTTTACCCGAACATACAGTAAAGTGTCCGTGTCCGTGTTCGGGTACAAAAAATCCAATTATTCGGTACGAACACGAATAATACAGTCCGTGTTCGCTCAACACTACTTATCATCCAATATCTTCAATGGGGCATTATCACTAAAGAATTAGCAGATTTTCTGATTATTAAAGAACCGACCACCCCTACTTTTTATGCATTACCTAAGATGCACAAGGGGAAAAAAAATCCTCCCGGACGCCCAATTGTGTCTGACATCAATAGTTTGACACAAAATGCCAGTTCTTACATAGACGCTTATCTACGTCCACACATAGAGGCACTACCATCTTACCTTAAGGACACAATGCACATGTTATTAACTATTGAAGGAATCCAAATAGGAAAAGATACACTGTTAGTCTCTATAGATGTTGAATCCCTGTATTCAAACATACCCCATAATTTAGGGGTGGAAATAGTGGAAACTTTCCTCAATGAAAGGGGACTCGACCACAGACGTTTGAATAAATTTATTATAGATTTATTATTTTTCATCCTTACTCATAATGTCTTCGTCTTCGACGGCTCCCACTACCTCCAGGTACAGGGAGTAGCGATGGGGACCAAATGTGCCCCATCCTACGCTAACCTGTACCTGGGGGGGTGGGAGCGTTGGTTGTTCTCTCAGGAGCAATTTTTACCTTTTATGGAATACATCGAGATTTGGAAGCGTTATATTGATGATATTTTCGTTCTGTGGTCGGGTCCCCTTGACAAATTGAGGGATTTCACCGAAATGTTAAACAATAACATCTTTAATTTGCATTTTACATATATCTTGGACCAACATAAAATTCCCTTTTTAGATCTCGAAATCTATAGAGATCCTAATAATATAATTGCTACAACATTATTTAGAAAACCTACAGCGACTAATTCCCTTTTGCACGCGAATAGTAGCCACCCCAAACATGTCATAGAGGGCATACCCACAGGACAATACTATAGAATTAAACGTAATTGCTCAGAGATGCAAGATTTGAACAGGAGGCTAAACAACTCCAAACAAGATTCTTGAATAGAGGTTATAGTAAAAAAAGCACAAAAAGGGCCTATAAAAAGGCCAAAGATAGCCCACGTGATCTTCTCCTATTTCAAGGGGAGCCCATGGCCAATACTAATAAAACTAAGTTAATAACTAAATTTTGCTCTCAATCAGACCAGTTGAAAAAAATCCTAACAAAACATTGGCATCTCTTGACAGAAGATAAGGTCTTAAACAACTTTGTAGAAACCAAACCTAACCTTATATTCAGAAGAAATAAATCCGTTGGTGATTTAGTTACAGCGAGTCACTACGAGAGAATTAAAAAAAAGGACCCTTGTGAAAAGTTACCACATGGCACCTTTCCCTGTCGCTCTTGTGCATATTGCCAATTCATTGCCACGCAATCGCAACAAAAACTGCCAAACGGAAAAACTTTCATATCAAGACATTTTGTCACATGTGAAACAATCGGTGTAGTTTATCTGTGGAAATGCGAATGTCCAGCCTTCTATATAGGTAAAACTAAACGCCACTTTTGGGAACGCATCAAGGATCATGTGACATACACAAAAGGAGGGGATCTTGAAAGCCCAATAGCCCGTCATATAGCCTATATACACAAATACAAACGACCAAAGTTTAGTTTCTTTGCTCTAGAAAGAATCCAGCCAGGCCCCAGGGGTGGACCCTTTGACAATGTTATTCTTCAGAGAGAATCTCGCTGGATTTTTAATTTAAATGCCTGTATTCCTCCAGGCTTAAATGAGCAACTAAGCTATGCTCCATTCTTGGAAAAATAACATTGTCCTCCCTTATCTGGGTTTTTTTGAGAGGCTAACCACCTTTAACGGTAGATGGTTTAAACCCCATCTTTTTAACGCCACATTTGGAACTTTTTTCTGTCAGTCATGATGTTCCTGGGAACAATCATCTCCTTCCCCCCTTTTTCCTTTTCCTCTTTCCCCTTTTCCTCCTCCCTTACCCCCCCCCCTTTTTTTTTTCCTCATTGTTTTGTTTATCATTTAACCATCAGGGGACCTTTTGTCCTGTTATCCTTAACTCCACCTAACATGTAGTAAGCTTATAAATAACCTATCTATGAGCAAGGGTTCTGTAAATGTATAGATGAATTAAATTTGAAAATATATATAATTATTCGCATATTAATTATTGACGGATGGATATACTATTTTACCCATGAATTTCTATTTTGTTCATGGGATTATTTTATAGCTCCTTATTTAATTATCATGAATAATAGTGAAAAGTCTAATCCAGAAACATTATACTCTTTAAAATCAGTAATTCTTGGAGATGCGATATATATATATATCCAATTTCCCGTTTCTCTGAAAAATATATCTCTCCTAAATTGTATCCCTAGTTATCTTTCTTCTTCTTTGTTGGCTGCTCTGGCGAAATCTTCTATTATCTTATATTAAGAAGGAAACTAAATGTTATTATTTTTATAGTCCATTGCTGAGATTGCCCATTCTTATGTTATTTATATATACCATTGTAATTCTATTCTTGAGAGATACCTCCTTTGCTGACACTACAGGTGGTACGCTATCGCCACTTCCGGTCCATATGACCGGAAGTGGACGTTAGTGATGGTGATGCAGGAACGTCCTCCCGCAAGTCCATCACGGACAATTGGCGGGCGGACGTGGGGGGCGGGAGACGCAGGGGAATTGTTTTGGCGCCAAACTTACGCTTATTTAAGTGCCAAACAAATGTGCACATTGACATTGCCAGCCAAACTGATGCGGACACACATATTTGAACTTCCCAGATTTCTCAATCTTTTCGCACTCTCTCATTTTAGCGCTGATGGAATAAGGTAAAAGCCCTAAAAGACTTTAAATACAAATTTTATTTTATTTTTATTTTTTCTTATAGATTGTATTCTTGGTCACTTTTGACCTTTTTTTCTGTATAGATAAGGTTAATAAACCATCTTTATGATCTCTCTTTTCTATAGAGACTGGACAACTGCAATTGACTTTTCAGTCAATAATATCCACAAACAGCGCTATTGAGAGATATGATTGAGTCGTCTGTTATTTATATCCTTATTTTTTTATCCTCCCCTTTGGGCCTCTCTTTTTCTATCCAGGCCATATAAATGATTATTTTTTTGATGCCTCTTTTATGCTGAGAGACATAAATAACAAATTAAAAGACTCTATCCCATCCTTATAGGGTAAGTTTCTTTCCCAAACAATCATATCCCTTTTTTACATATTGGCATTTATTTTTACCAACACTACACACACTCCTACCCATATTCCCTTTTCCTTCCTTTCCTATCACATTCTTTTCCTATGCTAATTATCTATTTATTTATAAATACTAATTCCTTCCCTTGGCACTTGTTACTTTTTTCACTACCTGTAACATTAATTTTTTCACTTTATAATTCGATTGGGAAAGCAATCATTTCACTTTATCCTTTGGGCACAATTTTCTTTATAATCACACTCTGTGTTAATCAATGAATTTTGATAACCCTGGCAACATTATCTCCTTATTTATAGGTCCCAAATATATACAAAATCTTTTTCCACCCATATTCTTTTCAAATTTCCCCCCCCCCCTTCTACTTATCATGTGACCATACGGAAAAGACATATACTCAGTCAACTGACCAGATATATATATCCAGTAAAAAACAACGTCAAAACAAGATCATAGGTAAGCTTTCTTTGGCATTTGTATAATACTGATTTTCCTCATATATTTGCCAATCACTTCTCTTCATGTCTGGCCCTTTCCCAGACATACCCTGGACTTCTCATCCAGGGGTTGCTGGGGTTTGGCCTAAACGCCCCCCCTCAAGCTTCTCTGATGGATTACTTTATATACAAATAATGAGCTTTATTATATTTAATTATTCATTTTTTTTTTTTTTTTTCCCCTTTTCTTTCTTGTCATTTTATATAATTGAATGTCAAATAAGATAATATCCGCTAAGTCATTCCTAGCTTTAAAATCTAAGGAATATACAATAAATATATATTCATCCAATACTGGCTAAAATGAATCAATTTGTGTTTTTAAATGAACAATTAATATCTGAATATTTAGAAATATTTAATATTAAACAATATTGGTAAATAGTTAAACCTTTTTTATTATTTTTTGTAATTATGTATGTTTCGATTAGACGTGTTGTATTACAAGAGCATATATTTCTATTATAAAATAATACATATATTGTTTATCTCATAGAAGTACCTATATCCTTAACCTGCTGGAGCCTGAAGAAGCATATTTTGCGAAACGCGTAGTTCCAGCTTCTTTTCTATTCTGTAAAGCTCTTAAAAATTAATGATCTTTTTGCATCATTCTTTGTTTTCTCTTTGGTCTTTTGAAATTTAATATGTATTGTCATATGTAATTTATGTATTGTCTATCCAATTCCATATATCCCTAAATTATGTAAATGAACTGTGAATAAACTTATATTTTTTTATTTTTTATACCATCTGGAAGTGTGGAAGTATTTTTATTTTCATATTGGTATTCGTGGCACACCTAAACCCCTAGGCTCAATGCTTTGGACTGTACTCCCTTGGTGTGCAGACCAGCATAGGCCCATACCCCCTACATACAATTTTTGACACTATGATTCTCTGCCCGGTGCCCGCCTCCAGGTCTCAGTTCCTGAGATGTAAAGGAGGCTGACAGGAAGCATCTGAAGTAGATCGTGGCTGCAATGGACACAGTGAGTGAATAATAGAGCACAGAATCCTCACTGGGTCCTATTGTGTATCTCCCAGCACAGCAGGTTATCATTAGCATTACAAAAATCATCACAGGCAGCACAGTAAGCTTGTGCTCCAGTGACGGCCCATCCATTGGGGGCACAGGGGCGCTGCCCCCTCCCCCCATCCATGCTTCTATCCCTCTAATCTACATGCAGAGCGCCGGACGCATGGATTCCAATTGTTTTTTTTTATTAGCACGTGATTAGAGCCAGAGGCTCTAATAGGCTTAAAAAAAGAGTGGGCTCGGGGCGCAGAGCACTGAGCCCCGAGCCCATCCGATTGTGTGACAATAGCGAATGAATATTTGCTATTGTTATACGGATTCTCCTGGGCAATCAGGAAGCAGGTCCTGAGACCCGTTTCCCGATTGGCTGAAAGGAGAAGCCATCCTATTAGCGGAGGAGGGAGGAGACACAGGAGAAGCCAGACCCACGAAGGAGACTGAGGGGGGAAGCCCCCGCTGCCTGCCCTCCACATGTCAGTCCAGGGTGAGTGAGCTGGCGATCGGTTTGGAGGAGGGGGTATGGTGTGTGGGCTAAAGCTGGTGTGCGGGTTGGAAATGGTGTGGTCGGGGGGGAAGCTGGTGTGCGGGTTGGAAATGGTGTGGTCCGGGGGGGGGGGGGGGTTATGGTGTGCAGGCTGGAGCTGGTGTGGTGTGGTCTGGTGTGGAGCTGGTTCTCTCTGACGTAAACAAGCCATTACCGGCTTGAACAAGCATCTGATCAAACCCATCTTGGTTTAATCGGATGCTTTAAAGGCCAGAGGACAGATACGGGGTCTAAAAGACCCCACATCTCTCAAAAAAGAGGCCCTTTTATGGCCCATGCTACCACAACAGGTGATTTTTTTTTCCCTTGTAAAAGCAAAAAAAGAAAGAAAAAAAAATTAAAGATACAGTGTGAATTTTTTTTCAATTTTAATAAAATTAAATTAAAAAGAAATTTAAACTGCCCCTGCTCTTTGGTGCTCATGCGCAATTGCAAACGCACACGTTGGCCCGCTACACGGATGTGTAAACAGCACAAACCGGCATTTTGTTTCCAAACGCGGTCAAGGGCAGGGACAAGGGTGGGGTCAAGGGCATGGTTGAAGGGGCCCCGTCAGGTAGGCTGTACGGGGCCCCATAATTTCTAACAGCAGCCCTGTTTCGATCTCTTTCCCTGTTGTCAAAAGTATAGTAAATACTTCGACATAACCAATCTTTTTTGCCTGTACAGAAATGTATCATCTACTGCTGCTCCTTTTGTTGGGATCCATCTATGCCCAGGAACCAGGTGAGCTAACAATCTAATATATCTGTATTCAAATTTAGTAAGCAAAACGGTAATGTAAAACTTTTATTGCATGCTGACTGTTTGAGGCTCCAGTATAAATTATTAAAGGAAGTTTTTTTTATAAGTGGGAAAGGGCTTGAACCTCTCAGGTTGGGAAAAAGGTGCATGTCTGATATTTAGTACAGTGAGGTGCAATGTCAACCCATTGAATGAGCTGGCTTAAAACTGATGTTTATATATATACCTGTATATATATCTATCTATATATGTATATAGATATCTCTATATATATATATATATATATATATATATATATATATATATATATATATGTATATATATATATATATATATATATATATATATATATATATATGTATATAGATATCTATATATATATATATATATATATATATATATATATATAGATATAGATATATAGATATATCTATATATATCTATAGATATATCTATATATATCTATATCTATATATATATATTTATCTATATAGATCAGGGGTGTCAAATTCAATTTAATCGCGGGCCGCATCAGCATTATGATTGCCCTCAAAAGGGCTGGTTGTATCTGTAAGACTAGATGTCAAGAGCATCCCCTACCCTTACATAAGACGTCAAGAGCCTCTCCACCATCAAAAGTTGAGTCCCCCACCCTCCCTTACATCACAGTGCACCTCCCTTACCTTGTGGTGCTGCTGGAAAGAGGCTGGAGGCATTGCTGGAAAGCAGAAAGTATAAGGTCTGGAGGAGGACTGGTGCTCTCCTGCAGCTACAGGAGAGGTGCGAGGGCCACATAAAATGGCCTGGAGGGCCGGATTCGGCCCGCGGGCCTTGTGTTTGACACCTGTGATATAGATAGATAGATAGATAGACATATATACACTATATTGTCAAATGTATTGGGACGCAATTGTATTTTACACGCACTTAAACTTGAATGGCATTCTAGTCTTAGTCCGTACGGTTCAATATTGAGTTGGCCCACCCTTTGCAGCTATAACAGCTTCAACTCTTCTGGGAAGGCTGTCCACAAGGTCTAGGAGTGTGACTATGAGAATGTTTGACCATTCTTCCAAAAGTGCATTTGTGAGGAGCCAGGCACTGATGTTGGACAAGAAGGCCTGGCTCGCAGTCTCCGCTGTAATTCATCATAAAGGTATTCAATCGAGTTGAGGTCAGCACTCTGTGCAGGCCAGTCACGTTCCTCCCCCCTTAAACTCGCTCATCCATGTCTTTATGGACCTTGCTTTGTGCACTGGTGCGCAGTCATGTTGGAACAGAAAGGGGCCATCCCCAAACTGTTCCTACAAAGTTGGGATAACGTAATTGTCTAAAATGTTTTGGTATGCTGATGTCTTAAGAGTTCCCTTCACTGGAACTAAAGGGCCAAGCTCAACCCCTGAAGAACAACCCCACACCATAATCCCCCTCCACCAAATTATTTGGACCAGTGCACAAAGCAAGGTCCATAAAGACATGAATGAGCGAGTTTGGGGTGGAGAAAGTTGTCTAGCTTATAGTCCTGACCTCAACCCGATAGAACACCTTTGGGATGAATTACAGTGGAGACTGCGAGCCAGACCTTCTCTCTAACATCAGTGCCTGACCTCACAAATGCGCTTCTGGAATAATGGTCAAACATTCCCATAGACACACTCCTAAACCTTGTGGACAGCCTTCCCAGAAGAGTTGAAGCTGTTATAGCTGCAAAGGGTGGGCCAACGCAATATTGAACCCTACGGACTAAGACTATTATGCCATTAAAGTTCATGTGTGTGTAAGGGTGTCCCAATACTTTTGGAGATATATATATATATATATATATATATGTAAAACAAATCCTGTATATAGATGTTTTACAGCATATACAATGCTCAAAAAAAATGACAGGAACACTTTGAAAACATTATGGGGAAAAATATTATGCTGGATATATATACTGATATGGACTGGGTAATGTGTTAGGAAAAAAAGGATGACGCATTGTTTAATGGAAATGAAAATGATCAAACTACAGAGGGCTGAATTCAAAGACACTCCGAAATGAAAGTGAAAAATTGATGCTAGTCCATTTTGTTGAAATTTCATTGCAGCAACTCAAAATGGTAGTCAGTAGTTTGTATGGCCCCCACGTGCTTATATGCATGCCTGACAGCATTGGGGCATGCTACTTTTGAGACGACGGATGGTGTCCTGGGGTATTTCCTCCCAGATCTGGACCAGGGCATCACTGAGCTCCTGAACAGACTGAGGTGCACCCTGGTGGCATCAGATGGACAAAAACATAATGTCCCAGAGGTGTTCTATTGGATTTAGGTCAGGGGAGCGAGGGGACCATTCAAAGGGGTCAACTCCTTCATCCTCCAGGAACTGGCTGCATACTCTCGCCAAATTGTCCTGCACCAGGAGAAACCCAGAACCCACTGCACCAGTGTAGGGACTGACAATGGGTTCAAAGATTTCATCCCAATACCTAATGGCAGTCAGGCTGCCATTGTCTAGCCTGTATGTGCGTCCCTCCATGTATATGCCTCCCCAGATCATCACTGACCCACCACCAAACTGGTCATGCTGAACGATGTTACAGGCAGCATAACGTTCTCCATGACTTCTCCAGACCTTTTAGCATCTGTCACATGTGCTCAGGGTGAACCTACTCTCATCTGTAAAAAGCACAGGGCGTCAGTGGCGGACCTGCCAATTTTGGTGTTCAATGGCAAATGCCAATCAAGCTCCATGGTGCCAAGCAGTGAGCACAGGGCCAACCAGAGGATGTTGAGCCCTCAGGCCACCCTCATGAAGTCTGTTTCTGATTGTTTGCTCAGAAATATTCACAACAGTGGCCTGCTGGAGGTCATTTTGTAGGGCTCTGGCAGTGCTCATCCTGTTCCTCCTTGAACAAAGGAGCAGATACCGGTCCTGCTGATGGGTTAAGGACCTTCTACGTCCCTGTCCAGCTCTCTTAGAGTAACTGCCTGTCTCCTGGAATCTCCTCCATGCTCTGGAGACTGTGCTGGTAGACACAGCAACACTTCTGGCAATGGCACGTATTGATTTGCCATCCTTGAGGAGTTGGACTGCCTGTGCAACCTCTATAGGGTCCAGGTATGGCCTCATGCTACCAGTAGTGACACCGACCCTAGCCAAATGCAAAACTAGTGAAAAACAGTCAGAAAAGAGGAGTAGGGAAAACATTTCAGTGGCTTCCACCTGTAAAACCATTCTGTTTTGTAGGTCATCTCATTTCCCATCCAGTGCCCCTGTTGCTAATTTCATTAACACCATAGCAGCAGAAATTGAATACCAACCCCCCTCTGCTACTTAACTGACCAGATCAATATCCCAGGAGTTTAATTGACTTGATGCTATACTCTGATTAAAAAGTGTTTCTTTAATTTCTTTTTTTGAGCAGTGTAAATAAATAAATATATATATATATATATATATATATATATATATTTTTTTTTACTATATATACAGTATATATATATATATATATATATATATATATATATAGTATATATCACTTTTTCTGAAAAATAATCAGAAATAAATTGTTAACAAGGTTTTCAGCCTTTCCCTACTCTACTAAAAAAAGGAGTATTTTTTTTTTTTTTTTTCATATATACCTTAGTACTTTATATGGAAATATACAGGATTACCAGGGCTGTGAATGTGCAAAGGGATGTGATACCTGCAGTTGTTGCAAGTGACCTACTGAATCTCCTGTTTTTTGTTTTTATTCTCTTTTTTGTTTCTTTATTGGTTGAGGCAGATGGTCTTTTTTTTTTTTTCAACCTAACTATGTAACTATGAAATGTTCTGTATTAACCACTTGCCGACCAGTCACCGGGACTGTACTGCGGCAAAGTGGCTTGATTCCGTCCAGCGACGTAGACCTACGTTGCTGGACTCCTCCCCCTGTAGGTGGCGCTCGCGCGCCGCCTGAGGCGCGCTCCCGCTGTTTTCAGTCACAGCGGGAGTCGGGCCAGGGGAGGAGCGGCGGCGATCGCCGCTGCTCTTCCCCGATCTTCGGGGAATCGAGTCTGGAGATCCGCCCGCTTGTGTAAACAGAGCGGGCGGATCTCCCAAGTGACAAACAGTGACAGATTGCAGGGTTCAGCATAGCTGAACATGCGATCTGTCCCTGTGTCACTCAGTCACCTCCCCCCACACACGTCAGTATGCACCAGACATACATTAACCCCTCCCTCTCCAATAAAATGAACCCCTTCCCTGCCAGTGCCATTTTTACAGTAACAGTGCATATTTATAGCACTGATTACTGCAGTAATGTCACTGGTACCCCCAAAAGTGTCCAAAATGTCAGTCAAGGGTCCGATCTGTCCGCTGCAATGTCGCAGTCCCGCAAAAAAAATCGCAGATCGCCGCCATTACTCGTTAAAAAAAAAAAACACCAAAAATTACAGAAATCTTTCCCTTAGTTAGTAAACGCAATAACTTGCAATAACTTGCGCAAACCAATCAAAATACGCTTATTGTGATTTTTTTTTACCAAACATAGGTAGCAGAAAATAAATTGGCCAAAAATTTAAAAAAATTTTGATTTTTACATTTTTTTGGGGGGAATTTCATATAAAAAAATTTGAAAAATATTGTTATTTTTTCAAAATAAACGCTCTTTTTTTGTTTATAGCGCAAAAAGTAAAAATCGCACAGGTGATCAAATACCACCAAAAGAAAGCTCTGTTTGTGGGGAAAAGAAGGACATAAATTTCGTTTGGGTACGGCGTCGCATGACCGTGCAATTGTCAGTTAAATTCGCACAGCGCCAAATAGCAAAAAGTGGCCTGGACGTAAGACAGCAAAATCCTCCGGTGGTAAAGTGATTAAGGCAGCTGCATTATCGCAATGAATAGTGCTTAGGAGGATCTAATAAAACACAAAAAATTTGAATGAAAGCTATGGGATTTTGAGAAAGTCAGCAGACAGGGAACTGATCTATGATTGGTACTCCCACTGTACACCCCTGTGGTCTTTTGGTACTCATTGCATGTTCCTCCTAGCGGCCCATTAGTCAATGTTTTACCTGCTTGGGTGCTTCCCCAGGGCCAGTGAAAGAAGATTTTCAACTGACTGGGTTCTTCCACCTCAATGGCTTGGTTAATTTCTTTCACATTTTCAGATTTTTTTTTTCTGATATTTTTTATGTATTTTTTTCCCTCTGATCTTTTAACCACTCCTGGACCGGCTGCAGTACATTTAATGTAGTGGGGTGGCCCCCGTACAAGCACAACTACGTATCTGTAAGCCGGAAGCAGATTCTAGGTTGGGGGTGTGCATTAGCACCCCCGTCTGCCTACTTCCCTGTGATTTCACACAGCGGGAGTTTGTCAGCAGATCCTGGCCAATGATTCATGGCTGGGACCTGCTGATCGGATATGTCGAATCACATCCCAGAGCCCTGTGTTGACAAACAACACAGTACTCTATACAGAGGGAACAATTGCTTTGTTTCTTTTCCCTGCAGGGAAAAGAAACAAATCGATCTGTAGTGAAATGCAGGAAATACTACACACCTTAACCCTTGTTAGGCACCAAGTTAAAGAGGAAGTAAACCCTCCTCTGACACTTGTACCTATAGGTAGGCCTAGGATAAGGCTTACCTATAGGTACTGTAAATATCTCCTGAACATGCACTGTTTAGGAGATATTTACCTTACATGCAGCCAGTGATGTCACTGGCGCATGCGCTCTGAAGGAACGGCCGCTGGTGCCGTTTCTTCAGAGCCTTGTGCCGTGACCGTCGGCTCCCGCGCGCGTGCATGCGCGGGAGTGACGTCACCGCGGCTCCGGCCAATCAGATGGCCGGATGCCACGATCCCGGAAGACGGGCGACTGGACATGTCACCCGTCATACAGGCGATGCATACTAGCTCATTATGGGTTGTAGCAAAAAAAAAAAAAAACTTTTTTGACACTTTTGGGGTTACCAGTGACATTTCTACAGTAATCAGTGCGATACATATGCACTGTTACTGTGAAAATACACTGGTAGTGAAGGGGTTAACTTTATTTGAGAGGGAGGGGCTGTGTGTGTCCCTAGGGGCGTGATTCTTACTGTGATTGGCTGTGGCTTGAGCTGTAGGAACACTGATCAACGGTCCTACTTTGTAGAACCGTGTGATCAGTGTTTCTACACCGGGGAGAATGACAGGTGGCTTGTTTACACAAGCCGCCTGACTTTCTCCCTCTCCCCCGACGATTGCCGAGTGACAGGCGGACATCGGGTCCGCCGGTCACACGCACGGGGGGGGGGGGTCCGTGACCGCGCGGGAGCGCGCCTCCGCGGGCGCGCGCTCGCTCCCCAGAGCCTCACAGGCTAGCGATGTAGACCTACGTCGATCTTCCTGTGAGGGGCTGACTGCCGCAGTAAATATACTGTGAGCAGTCGGCAAGCAGTTAATAGCAGCAGCTTATATATATTATATTTTACATTGTCTATGTTTTAGACTATTTATTGAGCTTTCTCTTTTGGAGCGCTGGGTGAGCAGGTTTCCTTTATTCTTCCTGCTCCCATTTCTTAACAGTGTAAATATGCTGTCCCCTCAAAATAACTCAAAGCACAGCCATTATTGTCTAAACCACTGGAAACAAAAGTCAGTACACCCCTAAGTGAAAATGTTCAAATCGGGTCGAAAGTAGCAAGTTTTTGTGTGGCCACCCCTATTTTCCAGCACTGCCCTAACCCTCTTGGGCATGGAGTTCACCAGAGCTTCACAGGTTGCCACTGGAGTCCTCCTCCACTCCTGCGTGAGGACATCACAGAGCTGGTGGATGTTAGAGACTTTGTGCTCCTCCACCTTCCATTAGAGGATGCCCCACAGATGCTCAATAGGGTTTAGGTCTGGAGACATGCTTGGCCAATCCATCAGCTTCTTTAGCAAGGCAGTGGTCATCTTGCAAGTGTGTTTGGGGTCATTATAATGTTGAAATACTGCCTGCGGCCCAGTCTCCGAAGGGAGGGGAATCATGCTTTGCTTTAGTATGTCACAGTACATGTTGGCACTTATGGTTCCCTCAATGATCTGTAGCTCCCCAGTGTCGGCAGCACTCATGCAGCCCCAGACCATGACACTCCCACCACTATGCTTGACTGTAGGCAAGACACACTTGTCTTTGTACTGCTTACCTGGTTACCACCACACACGCTTGACACCTTCTGAACAGAATACGTTTATCTTTGTCTCATCAGACCACAGGACATGGTTCCAGTATTCCATGTCTGCTTGTCTTCAGCAAACTTTTTGCAGGCTTTCTTGTGCATCATCTTTAGAATAGGCTTCCTTCTGGGACGACAGCTGTGCAGACCAATTTGATGCGGTGTGCAGCGTATAGTCTGAGCACTGACAGGCTGACCAGCTCCCCCCCCCCCCCCTCAACCTCTGCAGCAATGCTGGCAGCACTCATACATTTATTTCCCAAAGACAACCTCTGCATATGAAGCTGAGCACGTGCACTAAACTTCTTTGGTTGACCATGGCGATGCCTGTACTGAGTGGAATCTGTCCTGTTAAACCGCTGTATGGTCTTGGCAACCATGCTGCAGCTCAGTTTCAGGGTCTTGGCAATCTTCTTATAGCCTAGGCAATCTTTATGTAGAGCAACAAGTCTTTTTTTTTTAGATCCTCAGAGAGTTCTTTGCCATGAGGTGCCATGTTAAACTTCCATTGACCAGTATGAGAGAGTGAGAGTGATAACAAAATTTAACACACCTGTTCCCCATTCACACCTGAGACCTTGTAACACTAACGAGACACATGACCCTGGGGAGGGAAAATTGCTAATTGGGCCCAATTTAGACATTTTCATTAGGGGTGTACTCACTTTTGTTGCCAGCAGTTTAGACATTAATGGCTGTGTGTTGAGTTATTTTGAGGGGACAGCAAATTTACACTGTTATACAAGCTGTACACTCACTGCTTTACATTGTAGCAAAGTTTCATTTGTTCACTGTTGTCACATGAAAAGATATAATAAAATATTTACAAACGTGAGGGGTGTACTCACTTTTGTGAGATACTGTATGTATATATATATATATATATATACATATATATATATATATATTTTTTTTTTTCCATTTATATCACAAAAAAATTAAAAACCCAGTGGTGATAAAATGCCACCAAAAGAAAGCAGTATTTGTGTGAAAACAATTCTATCATCTTTGTTTAAATACAGCGTTGCATGATTGCGCAATTGCCAGTTAAAGTAGCGCAGTGGCGAATAGTAAAAAATAGCCTGGTCATGAAGGGGGTAAAATCTTTCGGCGCTCAAATGTATCCTGTTCAAAAGAATACTATTGGCGCTTTTCCACTGCATGGAACCGAACGGTTCGGCTCGCTTTTTTGCTTTTCCACTGCTGGTACCGCATGGTACGGTTTTGGAACGGTTCGGTACGGTACGGCGGCGCTTTTCCACTGCATGGAACCGAACGGTACGGCTCTGAAATACAGTACCTACTCGATTGTGGTTCCAAGCGTACCATACCGGTACTAAATTCCACAACCCCTCCCATGCAGCCTGATTGGTCCTCACTACAAGGCAGTGATTGGTCAATAATCATCACTGTCATTGTTTATGCGGCAGTAGAGGCCGTGCAACCACAGAGTATTCCTGCCCACTACTTAGTAATCCTGCCCACTACTTATCAGTACTATAAACAGTGGAAAAGCAAACCATACCGTACCGTACCGAACCGTTCCAACACCGTACCATGCGGTACCAGCAGTGAAAAAGCAAACCGGGCCAAGCAGGGCCGAGTAGAGCCGAGCCAACACTTGCCAAATGTGACATTAGGAATTTTTAAGCGGACTGTTGGGAGCACAAGTAAAGGAACTGTAATGGCAGAGATCTCCAACAGTCTCCTGTAATATGTCCCCAGTTTATGACTGTAATTTGAAGCAAAACTTTTATCCCCAACCACAACAGTAGCATTTTTTCAGTTTCTGAGAGTCTATTCAAACACGTTCACTGTCTCTGACCATCTCCTCTAGCATGCCCATAGTCACTTACCATCTACTCCAGTATGCCTGCAGTTTCTGACAGTTTTCTGCAAGATTAAAAAATATAATTTGTAGTCCTTTGTCAAAGTCAAGGGCTGCACCAGAGGTCATATATATCTAGTAATTTGACTAGTACTATATGTAGCACCCTACAGGTAGGAGCTAGGTAAATGTATAGTGGGCCATGTCTGCCTAACAGCAGGGCTGTGATTTATTTAGATAGGGTGTCAGGACTTCCAGATGTGCCTGCTGAGGGGAGCAGTATCCCCGCTGGCTCCTGTGAGAGGCTTCTCATAGGGCAGTGGAGGAAGCCCAATCAGGGGACACATTCGAGCTTGTAACTACCCCAGAAGGCAGATTATGCTGCAAAGGATTCTGGGAGTGGGTATAAGTTTGGGGAAAGTGCGTGACAGGGTGTCTTTGGCGGGAGCAGAGTCCCAGGAGGGAGAGAACGGCTGTCTCTCCTCCTGTCTGAGGAAGAGGATGTCTCGGGGTGTCGCCTGAGAATCCAGAGAGTGCTGAGCTGAGGGGATCCGGTGTGCCGAGAGCCTGCGGAGCATGAGAGGGGTCCAATCCCGGGAAAGCCTACACAGGTCATGAGTACTGTGGATTGCCCCTGGGGGTCTGCCAGAGTCAGAGGGGACCACTCTGGAAAAGGTTCTGGGATCCAGTGGCAGCTAGCTGAAAGGGGGTACCTAGTTTGAGGACCCTCAAGTACCGGCTCGGCTCTACTCGGCCCTGCTTGGCCCGGTTTGCTTTTCCACATACCATGCGGTGTTGGAACGGTTCGGTACGGTACGGTATGGTTTGCTTTTCCACTAAACTAGTACTAAAGTTAAGTGGGTGGGATAACAACGGGGTGGGTGGGATTCTCTGACCAATCAGTGGCTAGTAGTGACTGCATGCAAAGGATTGTGGGATATGGTACCGGGTATGGTACCTCTTGGAACCACAATCGAGTAGGTACTGTTTTTGAGAGCCGTACCGTTCGGTTCCATGCAGTGGAAAAGCGCCGCTGTACCGTACCGAACCGTTCCTACACCATACTATGCGGTACCAGCAGTGGAAAAGCACAAAAGCGAGCCGAACCGTTCGGTTCCATGCAGTGGAAAAGTGCCTTAATTCTACAATTCCCAGTCCTGGGTCTTCTGGACTTATTGTCGAGGATCCAGCACTTCTATCAAGCTACAGTGTGTTGTCAGTGTTAGTAGGCGTTGGCTGGCGTCAAGGAGCGCCAACGGGTATTTTTCCAGGATGAAGTCCCAAGTGTAATTAGTTAAGCCTAAAGGAGTATCCCACTCATTCCCTTCTCCCATCCCCCTTTTCTACAATAAAAACCACAAAACCAAGATGCCAGAGTCGTCCATGTCTCAGTCTACACACCCAGGGCCCGCAGCTCACATGGGCTGGAGAGGTAACCGGTAACAATGGCAGACCCACATCAGGCCACAGGACTGGAAAACCTGCTACATATAGTATGTCATTAACTTCACTTTCCTCCTTTAAGCACTTGACCTCCAGAAGGTTTTACCCCCTTTGTGATCAGGGCATTTTTTGCTATCCAGCACTGCACTACTGTAACTGGCAATTGCTTGGTCATGCAACGCTGTAACCCAAATCAAATGTGCGATGAACTTATCTGGGTCTTGAGTTATTTTTTTTTACCAAAGAAATGTATAAATCAGTTTTTTATAATTTAGCCTGTGTGAAGGTTATACTGTAGAGTCTAAAACTATGAGATGTCTATTTGAAAACTGATCAATCCTGATGTACTGATGGCCATTTCATTTCTTGAGGCCCTAAAATGCCAGGACAGTACATATGTCCCCAAATGACCAATTTTTTGAAAGTAGACAGTTCAAGGTATTTAGTAAAAGGCATGTTGTAATTTGTTGTCAGACTTTTTTGGAAAATGAACAAATTAAATAAAATTAGTTTGTCTTCTAATGTTTTTACATACTGTTACCAATGCAGTACAGCATCATCATATAACTGGCGTTGTGGTGATCAGGGATACTGACTGGTGACAGTATGTAAACAAAAAATGAATGATTACATTTTTCAAACATGTTTTTTTTTCCCTTTTTTTCCCTGTTTCTTTTACATACTGTCATCAGAATATATCAGTGTTACCATAGTGACACTGTAATACTTTGAGGGGGGATCATGAATTTTTTTTTTTACACTGTGATTGCTTATAGCAGTGATGATCACTGTTATAAGCAATAGTTAACTGTCATGAATGGCTTTCCATTCATGCAGCTTGCTTACTGTTGACATGCTGTGATTGGCTGCAACTAATCACATGGAACAGGGTGTCAGGTACCATGTGATAGTCATGGGCTAATCATACCATAGTAAGCAAACAATCATGAATGGAAACCATTCCGGACTGTTTTGTTTACACTCTAATTATGTGATCACTATGATTGGTCATAGCAAAGACATGGTATCCCACCCATTCACAGTGGTCGGGTACCATAATCTGCTGTGTCCCAGGGGGGGTGCATAAGTGCACATGTACATTGCAACGTACAGGTACGTTGTCTAGCCTAGCTGTGCCACCCACCTGTAGTAAAAGTACTGTGGGCAGGGGGCTAGTGGTTAAATATCCCATTTTAGTAAAAATATTTAATGTTTAAAAAGCACACTTTTGATTAAATGGAGCTTAGCTTGGGGTGTATCTCTAGTCTTGCCTCCAGCAGGCACTGTAATGTTAAACATTTAGACCTTCCTGTAAAGCATCTCAACATTTCCCAAATGTATTTTTTTAAGATAATTTCTCTCAAGATGATTCAATGTCTCAAGATGACTCGATGTCTCAAGATGACTCAATGTCTCAAGATGACTCAATGTGTCCAGATGATTTGATGTCTCAAGACGACTCAATGTCTCAAGATGAAAAAGAGGATCCAAGTGGCCAAGAAAATTACTCTGACATGCCTGATGCCCTGAAGACAACCCATTTAAATGACTGCCTTTTGGGGAAATGCCACAATGTCTCTATAGAAATAAATAAAAGATTTGGTGATGTTTGTCCAGACAAAAGTACCTGTCACTATCAAGCTTTCAACTGCCTTACAACCTTTGCGTGGGCTCAGGTTAGTGAAAATCTTAAAGATAATTTTTTTCCCCTCAATTTTCATTAAACACAAGAATATGAAATAGATAGGTGGGAGGATGAAATGGGATACAAGAAGGCAGACAGGATGGGCAGCAAAATAAAAATAGAGACCAGTCTGCAACATTTTACAACCCAGACTAAAAGTCACTAATGGCCCGTTCTCACTGCCGCGACTTGAAAAGTAGTTCCTGCACTACTTTTGGGCCGACTTCAGTGTGACTTCCTTCTATAATGAGGGACAAGTCTCACTGAAAGCCGCGAACAAGTAAACACTACAGAGTCGTGCTAGAAGTAGCGCGACTCTGTAGCCGCAGCAGTGGAAACCGAGCCAAAGTATCTTTTATGACTAGGTTCAATTAAGCCTTGGCTTCTTGTATGTAAATTCTACAAGTCTTTGAAGAATCACCACGCTCTTTTAGAGCATTCTTGAGAAAGTTTTCTGATAGTATGGCTAAAATATTTTCTTACCTACATTTTTCCACTATATTCTCTCTTCTCATTAGTGACCATGGGTCTGAATTACTGTTTATCCCAAAGTAGGTTGGAAAGCAGTTTTGTGGCTGGGAGATATAAATGGTCAAGGAGTGGAGAGTAGGAGCAGCTCTTCAATCTTGACTTTAAACTTCAAATTGGAATGTCTCTATAAAACACGACTTTATAAATAGTAATGTGTGAATCTGCCTGGGTTCAATTCACCAAGGTTTCAACAAATCTTGCTCGAAATTTGGCAAACCGAAACTTAGAGATGATTCCCTTTGAAGGTCAAACGTTGCTAAATTCTGGCAATTTTTAGGGCTAAAAAGCAAATTATTGTCAATAAAGGCATGCAAAGCTTGACACTGCCTTGGGAAACATGTACCAATGTATTGTTTACAATGCCATATTGCAGGGAGAGTGTCTTTTCATGCAACTTAGAGGGCAACAATGAAAATTCACCAAATCTTTAAGCACTTGCTTACTGGGCACTTGTACCCCTTTCCTGCCAAGGCCAATTTTTAGCTTTCAGTGCTTTCTCACACTTCAGAAGATAGAAATTAGCTAGTAATTTGATGTGGCTCTCCTTTTTTCTGCAGATGCAAACCTAAACTGTCATTTCTATCAAGCTCTCATTAAGAATTAAGAGACCACAGATGATATAGCAGTGTAAATTGGCCAGCAGCAAGACAATTATGAAGGCAAGGCTAGGGCCAAATTTACAAGAGACAAAAAGTACAGGCTGGGGTTTTTCTATAAGAATTAGGATATCGTGAGGAAACAGCAGTGTAATATTGGTCAGGAGTAGGGCAGTTTAAATGAGATAATATAAATTTTAGGCATACGAGATAATATAAATTTTAGGCATACATCAGTTAGGCCTATTATTCCTATGGGAAAGTGGAGTGCATTGGATGTGAGTCATATTATGTAAGGTATTTTAGTTGCACAGTGTTCCTGCACTGAGCTTTCTTTCCTTTCAAACCATGCAGAGGTGTGCTGCAAACAAGAAGCAACTTGAACAGACAGTCAGGAGCACGTGAATACTCAGCTTGAAGTACCCCAAAATTGCTCAGCTTGAAGTACCCCAAGCTGTATCGAAAAAACACACCAAAGAAATACAAACCCTAAAATACCATCCTTAAAACATACACATTTTTTTCCTAAAGGAAGCCTTGCACAAAAACAATTTGGTATGAGCAGTGACTGCTGACCTCAAATCGTCTACATAATAAAATGAAAGACAAAAAAGGAAGGGGAAGGGGTTAATTGGTGAGGGAGCTAGCACTCTGAATTAAAGAACAGTTTCTTAACTGACACTACATTCTCCCTATGAGGGCTATTAGCTTTCCCTGCAACAGCTTCCAATTCACTATGGCTGCTCTGTGCTCCCCTTTAATAGTGCTTTATCCAAAAGTCCCTTTATTGGCCCTCCCAAGCCTGCTGGCCATAGTGCAGTGCATTATGGTTTAAAAAGAACGCCCCTAAGTGAATCCCAAACCCACAGAATTTACCTCAAACCCATGGAATATAAACATGAACCTCATCCCTTTTTTTTGTAAGGTGGTAACAAAAGTTGATAAGGAGGTATCAAAAAAAGTTGATAGAATAACAAAGATGTAACTTAAAGGAATCTGACCCTTTTGCTTCAAAATTTGGAGTTATATTCCTCTTAGGAAAGGTCAATGAAACTACAATTTTTGTTTATTGAATTACAATACATTTTTACTTTGGTCCTTCAAACATGTGTTGACAAATTTGTCCCTTCATAGCCCTAAACATCATGCTGAGGTCACATGTTATGGAGGGTGTCACTTCATAGCCCTAAACATCATGCTGAGGTCACATGTTATGGAGGGTGTCGCTTCATAGCCCTAAACATCATGCTGAGGTCACATTTTATGGAGGGACCCTATACATGTATTTGTCACCCCTCAGAAGTATGTGGACACCTGACCATCACCCATATATGAGCCCCTCTCTTTGCGGCTACAACAGTCTTCACTTTTCTGGGCAGGTTTTCCACAACATATGGGGTGTGGCTTTAGGGATTTGTGCCCATTCTTGAAAAAGAATATTGTGAGGTCAGTAATGATGTTGGATGAGATGATCTGTCTCTCCATCAGCAGTCCAATTCTTCACAAAAATGTTTAATATGTAATATGGTTGATTTCAAGGTTCTGTGCAGCACCCTCAAGTTTCTCTACGCCAACCTAGCCAAACCATATCACCATGTCGTTATGGAGCTGGCTTAGTGCACAGAGGCACAGTAATGTTGGAATTATTGTTACAAAGTTGAAAGTAGGGCTGAACGATAGTCGATGTGATATCGACTATCGTTCTGCGGGCGTGGGCGACATTCATATCGCCGAAGACATGATATTGTGCAGGCAGCCGACACAAACGAGTTTCCCCTTGCTTTCGGCTGTGATCGGAACTCCGCCCCTCCAGCCCGATGCAATCCAGCCCTCCCAGCTCTGCCTCTAGTCTCCAGCCGACCATTACTCCGCCCTGCTCCGCCTATTGTCTCTCCTGTCTGCATCGGGGGCGCGCACGGGGGCGGGATCAGGCTGTAATGTGTTGTAAATAGAGTCAATGAGCGGAGCAGGGCGGAGTAATGGTCGGCTGGAGACTAGAGGCAGAGCTGGGATCACAGCCGAAAGCAAGGGGAAACTCGTCTCCAGTGAGGGAGGGGGAGCGCTGTGTCAGGTGTAGTACCGGTGATGAGAGGACGGTGACGGGGATCCTCCGGTGTCCGCTATGGAGTTCGCAGAGCTGATCAAAACCCCCCGGGTGGACAAGGTGGTCCTGTACCGACCCTTCCTCCCGCCAGTGGGCGGGACCCTGTGCCTGACGGGTCACCATCTGATCCTGAGCTCCAGACAGGACAACAGTGAGGAGCTGTGGCATCTCCACTCATGTTGGGCTGTGTTCTAACTTCTTCTACCTCCTATCACCACTGTGAGTCCCGACTCTGCCTAATCCACACTGTCAGTGTCTTCTGCATTCCACCCAGAGAAATATCGCGATATATATCGTTGAAAACCAAATATCGCAATGTACTTTTTTCCCCAATATCGTGCAGCCCTAGTTGAAAGGACACAATGGTCTGGATTGTAATTGTATGCTGTAGTACCCTTCACTGGAAACATCTGAACTTAAAGTGTTACTAAACCCAGGACCCTGCATTCACTATATCTGGTCTCCCACAGTACACAGAACATGGACATGCAATTATTTTATTAAATATAAACTGCTAAATACCTTTCCTCATTAGAAGTTAGAGCAGTCTTGTGACTTCTTTCAGTGTCCAGCCAAGCACTCGTTAAAGCTTGTAGGAGGAGTTTTCTGACTGTCCTATGAGACTGCAAGATCGGTGACCCTCTGTCTAGACAGTGCTGATTGGCCCTGTGCTGATTAGATGCACCCTCCCAAAAAAAAAAATCCTCTCTAGCAATACACACCAAACTGAGCATGTTCAGCCTGTCTCCATAGACTCTTCTGTGCTCAGGAAATTATTAGGTGACAGTGGAAGGAGGGGAGAATCAGAGAAGCCAGGATCAAACAGCCTTTTTTACGCAATGTGGAGGATTAACCCCTTAGGTCCCACAGTGAGTATAACAAGCATGCTTTACTGCATATACAGACTGATTTTACTATAGTAGGTTTAGTAACACTGTAATAATTTAACCACTTAAGCCCCGGAAGATTTTACCCCCTTTCTGACCAGGGGGTATTTTGCGATTCGGCACTGCGTGACTTTAACGGACAATTGCACGGTCGTGCGACGCTGTACCTAAACTAATTTGACGTCCTTTTTTTCCCACAAACAGAGCTTTCTTTTGGTGGTATTTGATCACCTGTGCGATTTTTTGATAATGCGCTATTATCAAAAAAAGAGCAAAAATTTTTGCAAAAAATAACAATATTTTTCACATTTTTTTATATGAAATTCCCCCCAAAAAATGTAAAAATCAATTTTTTTTTAAATTTTTGGCCAATTTGTTTACTGCTACCTATGTTTGGTAAAAAAAAAATCAAAATATGCGTATTTTGATTGGTTTGCGCAAAAGTTATTGCGTTTACTAACTAAGGAAAAGATTTCTGTCATTTTTGGTGCTTTTTTTTTCAAACGAGTAATGGCGGTGATCTGCGTTTTTTTTTTGCGGGACTGCGACATTGCGGCGGACAGATCGGACCCTTGACTGACATTTTTGACACTTTTGGGGGTACCAGTGACCTTACTACAGTAATCAGTGCTATACATATGCACTGTTACTGTAAAAATGACACTGGCAGGGAAGGGGTTAACTTTATTAGAGATGCAGTGACTATGTGTGTCCCTAGGGGCGTGATTCTAACTGTGATTGGATGTGGCTGTGTGTAACAGCACAGATCAACGGTCCTACATAGCAGGACTGTTAGATCAGTGCTTTTACACAGGGAAGAATGACAGGCGGCTTTGTTTACATTAGCCGCCTGAACAGACAAGGACTCACTGCTCAAGGTGGTGTAATCGCCTGATGACTCACACCGTTGCATGCCCCGGCTCGCCTCCGTGAAAACTTGATAAAGGAAAAGGAATTGGCAGCACTCCGGGTTGAGTCAAAATCCAGATTTATTGACTGGACATCCAAATAAATTTATTTGGATGTCCAGTCAATAAATCTAGATTTTGACTCAACCCGGAGTGCTGCCAATTCCTTTTCCTTTATGCAAAGGGAATAAATCGTCTCATGATTTGCCACAAATCATGTCTAGTATCCTCCATCCCTGTAATTATACATAAGAAATAAAAGCACAAGTGTGGGACTTTAAATGAGGTTAACTAGACAAGGAAATTTATTACAAAAATACAGAAACATATGAAGATATTTACAGAGACATACACAGAGATATAATAACCAGTCATGGTACAATATTGGTACAAATAAATACAAATAAAATATTATAGAATACAATATTCCTCGGATCATATGCGGATCTCTCTGAAATAAATAGGTACAATAAAACCAATAAAATATGTCATAATACATTAAGAACATCTGAGTAATCGTAGGCTTGACGCGTTTCATGGACCTCCGTCCATTCATCAGGAGCTTTGATATATGTCTATAAAATGAGAATATGGATTAAATTAATATATTGATTGTGTGATGATATCATTTGGAAGGTATATAAAAGAAGACACTACCTTGTGCAGTGTCAAAATATATGAGCTGTCCAGTCTGGGAATGAGGGACCAACAGGGGACCCGGAGAGAGCCTGATCCGGGGCTGAGGCACGGAATCTATCCAGCAAAAGGACAACAGGGGGGGGGGGGGAGGAGAGGACCATCACCACAAGGACTCAGAGGACTCCTAGTGTGTTGCTTGAAATTATGTTGGTAAAGGCACGTTGTAAGCCAAAAGGCGGGGTCTGTAGGTATGTATAAAAAACATTCATTAACTGTACTAGAAAAATAATATATGCTGAGAAAGCCATCTCAGAAGCAAAATTGTCAACGATATTGAATACGTATACTCAAATGAAAAGACCCAGAAAAAAATAGTGCCAGTAAAAAAGGCCACTAGAGAGGCCACCAAGGAGATATGAATAAATGGAAAAAGCCAGGGCTTGCTGGTGAAGCCCATAACAAAGCAAATTAGTGCCAGTAGAGAAGCCAGTAGAGAAACCACCAAGAAGATACAGATTGATAAAAATAATTGGGGCTTACTTTTCCTTTATTACACTAGCCGCCTGCCTTTCTCCCTTCACAGCGGACAATCGCTAGTGACCGGCGGACATCGGGTCTGCCGGTCACACGCACGGAGGTGTCCGTGAACGAGCCGAGGCGGGGCGCGCCCGCTATCGGCTCCCAGGCTAGTGATGTACCGGTACGTCACTTTGCCTGGCCGGGGCTGACCGGCCACCGGCAACCGATTAAAGAGATGTTTTCATTCTTTTGGCCAAATAGTTGGTGGGACTGTCAGGTGTCCTCATACATCTGGTCATATAGAGTATAATTGCTTGTTGACAAAGTTTTTTTTTTTTTTTTCTTTTTGGCAGGAGAGGCTCGGTAGAGCAGTGTGTTTGCATGAACTAATGTATTCATTATCCTTTTCCACTTCTTCCACAGTATTCTTGCTGGTACCGCAAAGGGAATCTGAGTTCAGTTTCTGGTGCGTGGACCAATTACCAGATCAGATATGTTGCACAGAGAGGATGTTCAAAGCAGCAATATGCATGGATTGGTGTGTGGAAACCTTCCAATGTAAGTGACAGAGATGGAGTGGCATTTCTTATAATATATAATATGATCATATAAACTATGTTATGGTCAGGAGGAACAAAAAGAGTCAAACGTCTTTCTAATTAAAACACCAAAAATCTTCCTAAATTCAAAGTCCCCAAAAATAAAAGAGATGGTAAAGGCAACCTAAACGCAAAACACAACCATCAGTGGTTAATATGTTTTTTTTTTTTTTTTTAAGTTCTGCAGAGAATAATCTTTATCAAGTTCTTGTCTCCTGTATCTTAACCACTTAAGCCCCGGAAGATTTTACCCCCTTCCTGACCAGGGGGTATGTTGCGATTCGGCACTGCATGAATTTAACGGACAATTGCGCGGTCGTGCGACGCCGTACCTAAACAAATTTGACGTCCTTTTTCCCCCACAAACAGAGATTTCTTTTGGTGGTATTTGATCACCTGTGCGATTTTTTGATCATGTGCTATAAACAAAAAAAGAGCGACAATTTTGAAAAAATAACAATATTTTTCACATTTTTTTATATGAAATTCCCCCCCAAAAAATGTAAAAATCAAAATTTTTTAACATTTTCGGCCAATTTGTTTTATGCTACATATGCATGGTACAGGAGAATGCAGGGTGGCGGGCATGGTACAGGAGAATGCAGGGCTGCGGGCATGGTACAGGAGAATGCAGGGTGGCGGGCATGGTACAGGAGAATTCAGGGTGGCGGGCATGGTACAGGAGAATGCAGGGCTGTGGGCATTGTACAGGAGAATGCAGGGTGGCGGGCATGGTACAGGAGAATGCAGGGCTGTGGGCATTGTACAGGAGAATGCAGGGTGGCGGGCATGGTACAGGAGAATGCAGGGTGGCGGGCATGGTACAGGAGAATGCAGGGTGACGGGCATGGTACAGGAGAATGCAGGGCTGTGGGCATTGTACAGGAGAATGCAGGGTGGCGGGCATGGTACAGGAGAATGCAGGGTGGCGGGCATGGTACAGGAGAATGCAGGGTGACGGGCATGGTACAGGAGAATGCAGTGCTGTGGGCATGGTACAGGAGAATGCAGAGCTGCAGGCATTGTACAGGAGAATGTGGGGCTGCGAGTATACTACAGGAGATGCAGTGCTGCGGGCATGGTACAGGTGTATCATGCCCACAGCCCTGCATCCCTTGTAGTATGCCCGCAGCCCTACATAATAGCAGGTAGTGTGGCTGTGTTTCACCTACCTGTTCCAGAGCCGCCATTCAGGAAAGCTTGTATACGTTCGGCTATTTCCGGGAATAGCCGAACGTGTACGGCCTGTCCCGAGCGGGGGCGGCACATGCGCAATGACGTGTCGGCGCCGGGCGGTGCCATTTTTAAATCTAAAGCACATCGGGCCGGCCAGGGGAACATTTTTTTTGACTCGAGTATAAGCCGAGGGGGACGTTTTCAGCGCAAAAAAATGTGCTGAAAAACTCGGCTTATACTCGAGTATATAAGGTAACATTCCCCCCCCCAAAAAAAAATTTAAATATCTGTTTTTTTCATCCTGTTAGGCCAATTTTTATTCTGCTACATATTTTTGGTCAAAAAAATCCCAATAAGCGTATTTTGATTGGTTTGCGCAAAAGTTATCGCGTTTACTACCAAAGGGAAAGATTTTTGTCATTTTTGTTGTTTTTTTTTTTACGCATAATGGCGGCTATCTGCGTTTTTTTATTTTGCGGTACTGCGACATTGGGGCGGACAGATCGGACCCCTAACTGACATTTTTGGCACTTTTGGGGTTACCAGTGACATTTCTACAGTAATCAGTGCTATACATATGCACTGTTACTGTAAAAATACACTGGTAGTGAAGGGGTTAACTTTATTTGAGAGGGAGGGGCTGTGTGTGTCCCTAGGGGCGTGATTCTAACTGTGATTGGCTGTGGCTTGAGCTGTAGGAACAATGATCAACGGTCCTACATAATAGAACCGTATGATCAGTGTTTCTACACCGGGGAGAATGACAGGCGGCTTGTTTACAGTAGCTGCCTGACTTTCTCCCTCTGCACCGACGATCGCAGAGTGACCGGCGGACATTGGGTCCGTCGGTCACACGCGCGGGGGGGTCCGTGACCGCGTGGGAGCGCGCCTCTGGCGGCGCGCGCTCGCTCCCCAGAGCCTCACAGGCTAGTGACGTATATATACGTCACTTTGCCTGTGAGGGGCTGACCGCCGAAGTATATCTACTTGTGGCGGTCGGCAAGTGGTTAAAAGACCTTCTTGTGACTTAAGGGTTTCCTAGTGAAGATCTCTTTGAGGGTTTCCCCAGAAAAGTAATAGAAGGGAAATCTAACGGGGAAACAAAGTTTGGGTGTCCTAGGGGTCCCCAAAGGATTCTCTTATTTTGTAGGGATCCTTTTTTGACTATGGGACAGGAAATTAAGGTTGACCTCTCCAATGGGCCACATATGGCAAAAAATAAGCTCACTTGTAAAACCCTATTTTACTTAATGTTTGCTTAAAGTTCCTTTCTAATTCTAAAAACTGTACTTTGTGTTTAATTTTTGCAGTCAAGTTTTCTTCATAGCCAGTTTGAAGATGGATGTTGAGGGCTCAGTAGGCTTTTAACCAATTTGAGACCGGCAGATTTTTCCCCCTTCTTGACCAGGCCCTATTTTGCGATTCGGCACTGCGTTACTTTATCGGACAATTACGCGGTCATGCGACTCTGTATCCAAACAAAATGTACGTCCTTCTTTTCCCACAAATAGAGCTTTCTTTTGGTGGTATTTGATCACCTGTGCGATTTTTTTTTTATTTTTGCGCTATAAACAAAAAAAGAGCGTCAATTTTGAAAAAAAAAAAAAAAAAAACAATATTTTTCACATTCTGCTATATAACATTCCCAAAAAAAAAATTTGAATCAACATTTTTTAACATTTTAGGCCAATTTGTTTTCTGCTACATATTTTTAAAAAAAAAATTGGAATAAGCGTATTTTGATTGGTTTGCGCAAAAGTTATCGTGTTTACTAACTACAGGAAAGATTTAAGTCATTTTTATTGTTTTTTTTTTTACTAGTAATGGCGGCGATCTGCGATTTTTAGTAGGACTGCGACATTGCGGCGGACAGATCGGACCCATAACTAACATTTTTGACACTTTTGGGGGAACCAGTGACATTACTGCAGTATGCAGTGCTAAAAATATGCACTGTTACTGTAATAATGACACTGGCAGGGAAGGGGTTAACACTGTGGGTGATCAAATGGTTAAATGTATGCCTCATGCTTACTGACGTGTGTGGGGGGAGGGGGTTCTGTAAAAACAGACAGCGATCGCAGGTTCAGCTATGCTGAGTCTAGTGATCCCTGTCTGTCCCAGAGAAGATCCGCCTGCTTTGTTTACATAAGCAGGCGGGTCTTCTCACACTTTCCCCAACAATCGGGGAAGGGAGGCGGCGATCGCTGCCTTTCCTCCTCCGGCCCAACTCCTGCTGTGTCTAAACACAGCGGGAGCGAGCCTCCAGCGGTGCGTGTGCGCCTCCAAGACCACTAGGAGTCTCTGGACCCAGGGGGGCCACACTGCCACAGTAGGATTACTGTGAGCAGTTGGCTAGTGGTTAACAGACTTTTGAAGATGGATATTGAGGGCTCAGTAGGCTTTTAACAGAACTTTTAAATCAGCTTTCTTTTGACATGTCATGGTCCATCTTTAGGTTCTAATTCATCTATATTTTCATTTTCTTAAATATTTGTAGAACTGTCTGGTTACATTTTACAAAT
Organism: Pelophylax lessonae; assembly: GCF_965119305.1. Taxonomy (NCBI): domain Eukaryota; kingdom Metazoa; phylum Chordata; class Amphibia; order Anura; family Ranidae; genus Pelophylax; species Pelophylax lessonae. The sequence continues at coordinate 241,672,966 of NC_138776.1, forward strand.
GTAGACAAGACAAATTGTCAAAGTGTCAAAAAGGTCATTTAGGGGTCCAATCTGTCTGCTGCAATGTCGCAGTCCCGCTATAAATCGCAGATCGCCGCCATTGCTAGTAAAAAAAAATAAATAAATAAAAATGACATAAATCTTTCCCCCAGTATGTAGACGCGATAACTTTTGCGCAAACCAATCAAAATACGCTTATTGGGATTTTTTTGACCAAAAATATGTAGCAGAATAAAAATTGGCCTAACAGGAGGAAAAAAACAGATATTTAAATTTTTTTTGGGGGGGAATGTTACCTTATATACTCGAGTATAAGCCGAGTTTTTCAGCACATTTTTTTGCGCTGAAAACGTCCCCCTCGGCTTATACTCGAGTCAAAAAAAAATGTTCCCCTGGCCGGCCCGATGTGCTTTAGATTTAAAAATGGCACCGCCCGGCGCCGACACTTCATTGCGCATGTGCCGCCCCCGCTCGGGACAGGCCGTACACGTTCGGCTATTCCCGGAAATAGCCGAACGTATACGAGCTTTCCTGAATGGCGGCTCTGGAACAGGTAGGTGAAACACAGCTGCACTACCTGCTATTATGTAGGGCTGCGGGCATACTACAAGGGATGCAGGGCTGTGGGCATGGTACACCTGTACCATGCCTGCAGCACTGCATCTCCTGTAGTATACTCGCAGCCCCACATTCTCCTGTACAATGCCTGCAGCTCTGCATTCTCCTGTACCATGCCCACAGCACTGCATTCTCCTGTACCATGCCCGTCACCCTGCATTCTCCTGTACCATGCCCGCCACCCTGCATTCTCCTGTACCATGCCCGCCACCCTGCATTCTCCTGCACAATGCCCACAGCCCTGCATTCTCCTGTACCATGCCCGCCACCCTGCATTCTCCTGTACCATGCCCGCAGCCCTGCATACTCCTGTACCATGCCCGCCACCCTGCATTCTCCTGTACCATGCCCGCAGCCCCACATTCTCCTGTACAATGCCTGCAGCTCTGCATTCTCCTGTACCATGCCCACAGCACTGCATTCTCCTTTACCATGCTCGTCACCCTGCATTCTCCTGTACCATGCCCGCCACCCTGCATTCTCCTGTACAATGCCCACAGCCCTGCATTCTCCTGTACCATGCCCGCCACCCTGCATTCTCCTGTACCATGCCCGCAGCCCTGCATTCTCCTGTACCATGCCCGCCACCCTGCATTCTCCTGTACCATGCCCGCCACCCTGCATTCTCCTGTACCATGCCCACCACCCTGCATTCTCCTGTACCATGCCCGCCGCCCTGCATTCGTACCCTAGGCTTATACTCGAGTCAATCATTTCTCACATTTTTTTGTGGTAAAATTAGGGGCCTCAGCTTACACTCGGGTCGGCTTATACTCTATTTGTGGGGAAAAAGGACACTCATTTTATTTAGGTATAGCGTCGTACGACCTCGCAATTTTCCGTTAAATTAACTCAGTGGCGAATTGCAAAAAATGGCCTGGTCATTAATGGGGCAAATCCTTTCGGTTCAGAACTGGTTAAAGAAGTTGTAAACTGCTATGCTTTTTTTTTTTAATTTAAACCTGTAAGGTAAAGTTATAATGTGCTAATATGCATTGCATGCTAGCACATTTTATGAAACTTACCTTAAAATGAAGCCCTCCTGCACCACACTGTCACCGCTTTCCCTGGCCGTCTGATTGGTTGTGACAGGGATGACGTCACTCCCACGCATGCATGCGGGAGCCACCATTCACAGCTTCAGAGCGCATTAGTCGGTGATGTCACTGGCCCATTCACAAGTAAATATTTCCTAAATGGTGCACATTATAGGCTTACCTATAGGTAAATTTCAACCATTGTAAAGGTAAAAGAAAAAAAAACATGTTTAGTTTTAGTAACACTTTATTATCACTGGAATCAGTAGTGATACTATAGCTGCAACATCAAATTCCAGAGTGAATGATTAGGCAAACAAAGAACAAAGCCTGAGAAAACATAAGGAGAAATGAAAATTCACTCATACAACACTGAGAGGCGCATACACATATGCCAGGAGCCTAGCTAACAAAATGGAGGAACTGGAGCTTCTATTACATGAGGACTTGGACTTTGTGGGAATATCAGAAACTTGGTTTGACAGCTCACACGACTGGTTGGCAAATATTCAGGGGCATTTTTTGTTTTTGAAGGGTAGGAATGGTAGAAGAGGGGGTAAGGTGTGTCTATAGATATATATATCAAAAATGATGTAAGGGTGGTAGAGAGGAGTGACAATGTGAATGGGAACGACGGGGGAGGTGAAATCCGTGTGGGTAAAACTCCAAAAAAAAAGAAGGAAGTGGGAAATTACTAGTAGGGGTATGTTACAGGCCCCTTAACCTTAAGGCGGAGGAGGAGCTGGACCTCCTATCACAGTTAGAAATGGTAGCGAGGCAGGGAAATGTTATCATAATGGGGGACTTTAATGAGTGTGCTCAGTCAGTCCCTCTGCCCAGTCGATATCAGAATAATTTAAGACCCGTCATTTCATGAATGTCTTACAGGACAACTTCATGTCTCAATTGGTAGATTCCCCCGACTAGAAAGAATGCATTGCTAGATTTATTAATTACAAACGATCCAAGTCTGATCTCAGGTGGGGCAATACGGGACAACTTGGGATCCGGCAATCACAGGATAATCACATTTAGCATAAATCATAGGAAAAGGAGACATGAGGGTAGCATAAGAACTCTAAATTTCAAACGAGCAAACTTTTCTGAACTGTGCTCAATACTACAAGACATCAATTAGGACAAAATCCTAGAAACATTGAACCCGGAAGAAAAACGGGAATGCTTTAGGAACATATTAAAGAAAAAAGTATAAAGCAGAGGGGGCTTTGTTAGCATTCCAACACTACAAGGAATGCAATAAAAAGTGTAAGAAGGCAATCAGGGTGGAAAAAAAGGACGCATAGTGTAGGAGACTACAAAAAATCCTAAGAAATTTTTTATATATATTAACAGTAAAAAAGGGAGATCAGAGCACATTTCCCACATAAAAGACGATGATGGGAGGATGGTTACAGTTGACACAGAGAAGGCAACTGTACTAATTGCTTTCTTCTCCTAAATCTTTACACAGGAAAATTAGGGTTATTCCGAGCATGACAGTATTGTTAATAACACATCACAGGATGTACTCTTGTGGGTAACATACAGAGATATGGGAAATGATAATCGCCATTGACACGCATACACCTACACAGGTTGAACTGGGTGGACTATTGTCTTTATTCAACCTTACCTACTATGTAACTTTAAGCTGGCCATTAACTAGTAGCGTTTTTTGTTTTTAGAATGTTTGTTCAGTTTTCTACTTGTTGAAGCAGTGCCAGGCAGCTACCATGCTCCATGTTAGGAAAAGCAGGAGGAGCTTTTGAGATGACTGGATTGTTACATTTATTTAGAGATGTTGCCAACATAAAATGTTATGTTTGCGAACGGCGAACGCGAACTTCCGCAAATGTTCGCGAACGGGCGAATCGGGCGAACCACCATAGACTTCAATAGGCAGGCGAATTTTAAAACCCACAGGGACTCTTTCTGGCCACAATAGTGATGGAAAAGTTGTTTCAAGGGGACTAACACCTGGACTGTGGCTTGCCGGAGGGGGATCCATGGCAAAACTCCCATGGAAAATTACGTAGTTGACGCAGAGTCGGGTTTTAATCCATAAAGGGCATAAATCACCTAACATTCCTAAATTGTTTGGAATAACGTGCTTTAAATCAGCCAGTGTGTGAATACGATCAGGTATGATGTATCGATCAGGTAGTGTAAGGGTTACGCCCGCTTCACAGTGACAGACCAAACTCCCCGTTTAACACACCGCAAACAGTCCATTTGCAGTGGGCACAGTACAGTCTGTGGGCCTGACACTCACTGGCAGGCAACTGCAATTATATTACAGAGGAAAAATTAAATTACTTTTTTATCTGCAAGGTGCTGTGCCACCCTATATGAGTGGTGGGCAGTAGGCACAGTACGGTCTGTGGACCTGACACTCACTGGCAGGCAACTGCAATTATATTACAGAGGTAAAATTAAATAAATTTTTTATCTGCAAGGTGCTGTGCCACCCTATATGAGTGGTGGGCAGTGGGCACAGTGCAGTCTGTGGGCGTGACACTCACTGGCAGGCAACTGCAATTATATTACAGAGAAATAATTAAATTACTTTTTTATCTGCAAGGTGCTGTGCATCCTATATGAGTGGTGGGCAGTGGGCACAGTACAGTCTGTGGGCCGGACACTCACTGGCAGGAAACTGCAATTATATTACAGAGGAAAAATTAAATATATAAATATCACTACTTGTACTAAATTAATAGACAATGTTGTAATCCACTGCGCTTTAGGAAATACAGGTAACACAAACCTGACAGAATAACACAAATAACACAAATTGCTGCTACTTAAATGAGTAAATATAATAAAAAATAAAATTCATCCAGAAAAAACAGGAACTGGCTTTTTCATTCGAATTTCAGTAGCGAAGGGATGGTGATAACCTCTTACCAAATAAATAGGACGATAACATATACCAAAATATATGAATCAGATGTGATAAATATAAGCATAAAATCATAAATACATAAAAGCATGAAATCACATCAATAGGAGTCCATAAAGTCCATAGGTATAAAGTGCATAGAGCAATGAAAGTGCAAACATGAAGGATCACAGGTGCAACTTATGGGGACCACCCTTGCTTGCCACCACCACACAGTGCCGGGAGAAGTATCTGAAATTCAGACTCACCAGACGCCTATGTCTAACCACTCTCATGGACTATCCGACAACAGCATATAGTAAAATCAGGTTTCCTCCAGATCTCTGATTTGTGCTGCAAAGACTCCTCTGGAAGATTTCCTGGTAAATTTATAGTGAGTCTGAATTTCAGATACTTCTCCCGGCACTTTGTGGTGGTGGCAAGCAAGGGTGGTCCCCATAAGTCGCACCTGTGATCCTTCATGTTTGCGCTTTCATTGCTCTATGCACTTTATACCTATGGACTTTATGGACTCCTATTGATGTGATTTCATGCTTTTATGTATTTATGATTTTATGCTTATATTTATCACATCTGATTCATATATTTTGGTATATGTTATCATCCTATTTATTTGGTAAGAGGTTATCACCATCCCTGCGCTACTGAAATTCGAATGAAAAAGGCAGTTCCTGTTTTTTCTGGATGAATTTTATTTTTTAGTATAGGAAAAATTAAACATATGTTTTATCTGCAAGGTGCTGTGCCACCCTAAATGAGTGGTGGGCAGTGGGCACAGTACAGTCTGTGGACCTGACACTCATTGGCAGGCAACTGCAATTATATTACAGAGGAAAAATTAAATGAATTTTTTATCTGCAAAGTGCTGTGCCACCCTATATGAGTGGTGGGCACTGGCAGTGGGCACAGTTCAGTCAGTGGGCCTGACACACACTGGCAGGCAACTGCAATTATATTAAAGGGTAAAAATTAAATTACTTTTTTTTATCTGCAAGGTACTGTGCCACCCGATATGAGTGGTTTGCACACAGTACAGTCTGTATATATATAGAAAAAAATAAATAAAAGCAGACTGAAATACCAGGCCTAAAAAGGGCTTTTTTGGGGTGCTGTCAGGACGCTCTCCTTACAGCAGGAGTGGACACAGAACACTGGCCTAGCTAACAATTTCCCTATCAATTCAGCAGCAGCACTCTCCCTGCTCTAACTAACACTGCAGCTTCAGAATGAATCTAAGATGGATGCTGTCCTTGCTTTTTTATAGGAGGTGGGAGGGTGTGGGAGGGAGGGTATGCTGATTGGCTGGAATGTGTCTGCTGACTGTAAGGTACAGGGTCAAAGTTTCGGGACATCTCTACACTTATTCTGGGACCAAATGAAGATTTATATTAAATATAGCTAACAACGGAGTTTACCTTTAGTATAATGTCTGTCTTGCAAATTAACAAATACACAGTAAATATTTTTTTTCTTTAATAGTATTCTTACTATATAAATGTTAATGGAAGCAGACTGACCTATCGTAACTTTGCTTGTGGACAGTATCGAACTCATGGAGTCTGGTGTGTGGCCATTAATTTGTCAAGTAAGTAACAAAAAATATAAAACAAAAAAGGAAATATTGAACTTCTTTATTCTTCTGTGTCATCTTTATTGGGGTAGTAGTCTTAAAACGTTATTTTTTATTTTTCTTCTATTATGCTTTACACCCATCAGGTGCAGTCCCTGTCTCACTGCAAAATTAGATTTTTATATTATTGATGTGTTTATGATTAATTTATGATATACTGAAGAGAGAAAGAGGATCTGAACTGTCTGCTGGAATCAGAGAGAAGTTCAGGAATGCTTGATGTACATTTACATCAAGTACAACCAAAGGCTCCCCTATGACAGTCTAAACCACCAGTACCATATCTATTTACATGTGATGCACAAGCCTTAAAAGTAGACCAAAAATTTAATTTTCCCTCTCCTGATTGAGCCAAATCTTCCTTTATCTGCACCTCCTATACTCCCTTTCCCAGACACAGTCTACATGAGAGCAGTTACTCAGCTCTGAACTCAGGAGCAGTGCAACATCATTGCCACATCATCCTAGAAAAATTAGGGGAATGTCACTGACAGAATCAACAGGAATTTGCAGGGAGACGAAGAGACAATTGTAACCATGGATACACTTATAAATATGTGCTGTAGCACTTTTTTTTTTTTTTTTTTTTTAATGGAAGGCCATCCTACTTTGAGGTTAATGTTTTTGAGGCACCCCCTTACACCAGACACTGTATAATTTAAAATAGAATGGCTTGGACAGTAGGGGGGGAGACAATTATGGGTTCCAACCCACTGTTGCCTGAGTCGTTCTCGCCACAGGACATCCTGGCTATGGAGGATCATCTTCGTGCCCTCCATTCCTCTTGGGTGCAGATTCAAGAGTCTTTACGGGTCTCTGCACAGCGTCAGAAGCTCCAGGCAGACCGGAGACGTTTATCTGCTCCTTCGTACCAGGTCGTCGACCCGTAATCTCAACCTCAGGGTGCCCACTCCAAAAATGGCACCCCGTTTTGTTGGTCCTTTTCGCATCCTTCGTAAGGTGAACCCGGTGGCCTATGACCTTGGTCTTCCCCCTGGCATGCGTATTTCCAATGTTTTTCACGTATCACTTTTGAAGCCACTGGTTTGCAATCACTATACTTCTTCACTTCTTCGCCCTCATCCCATTCCTGTGGGCAATTATAAGGAGTATGAGGTTAGCAACATCTTGGACTCTCATCTGTTCCGAGGTCAGGTTCTAACTGGAAGGGTTATGGTCCTGAGGAGTGCTCCTGGGTTCCCTCTGCTGATGTTCATGCTCCCGCCCTTTTCCGTGCTTTCCATGCTCGCTTTACTCAGAGACCGTTTTTTGCTCCGCATAGGAGGGGCCATTGAGGGGAGGGTACTGTCAAGGTCTTACTTTGTCCTCCTGTTGGCAGCCATCTTGGGCATGTGCAGACTGCTGCCTCTAATAAACTCTGATTGCATCATCACTTGCCTGCTGCCTGGGTGTTGCACAGTGATGATGCTGCACACCTGACTATACAGTATCTATCACCTGATGAGTTGCAGTCCTTGCCCTTGCGTTTGTGTTCCAAGGTGCATCTCTGCTAGCAGCCTTCTGTTCTCCGTGTTCCTCTGTGTATGACTTGGCTTGACTGACGACTCTCCTGGTTCTTGACCCCCGCATCAGCAGACGACCCGGTATCGGTAGACTACCTGCTTCTGGACTTGACCCCGGCTTGGATGACTACCCACTTCTGGACTTGACCCCGGCTTGTTCCTGATCTCGCTCCCTCACTCTTGCTGTGCATTTATTGTTGTTTGCTTCAATAAACTGCTTTATTTTACCTGCATTCCCGTGTGTCTGGTTACCTGGCACCCTGACACGCACACATATGTAAACGGTGTTGACACCCCACATGTGAGGTATTGCCACGAAGGTTAGAGCTAGAGCAATAATTCTAGTGCTAAACCTCCTCTGTTTAAAGTGTTGCCTGTGAGATTTTTAGGTACTGTAGTTTGTCTCCACTCCATGAGTGTGTGCAATTTAAAAGCGTGACATATTAGGTATCCATTTACTCCACATAACATCATCTTTTATATTAAACAAATAAATGGGGAATTTATTGTATTTTTTTTTTTTTGGATTCATTAAAATTTACTCTTTCTAAAAAATTGCGTGCGTCACATATACCGCGTGACATAAAAAATTGCAACGATCTCCATTTTATTCCCTAGGATCTCTGCTATAATGTTTTGGGGTTATAAGTAATTTTGAAGCAAAAAATACTAATTTAAATTTGTAAACAAAAAGTGCCAAAAAAGTCTTGGTCTTCAAGCGGATAATTCCTTGAAAATATTTTTGGGCTGGAATTCAATAAACCTAAACTCTTAATTTTTAATTTTAGATAGTAGGGAAAGGGATTATAACCTTTTTCAAGAAAGATTTTCCTCATACCATATATACTGTATATTGCTTAACATCTCTGTCCCGTTTTGTCTTTCAGATGGTCGATGGTATTCTTTTAACTGTTTCACTTCACTTCCTTTTGTCTGTACCATCTAAGAGTAGAGGATCCACTAAGGCTTCTGACCTCCATCTCCAAAGTTTTCTTGATTGTCTGCTTTCAACTACATCTTCCCCTGCTTTATATACCACATGCTGATTTTTAAATAAATCAATAATGCATTTATAATTGTTTTGTGTGTTGCTGTTTTCAAATGTGTGGCTTTTAACAAAAGTCATGGTTTTGCTGGTTTATCATAAAAATATAAGCTTGATATCACATATTGTCTGCCTGGCTTTGACCCTCAGGTTTGACATTTTATTCTCTAAAACACAACCTGGCTTCTGAGCTGCTGCAATATCAGACAACTCTGCTTTTTAGTTTGTTGGGTTACTTTAGATCTGATTCTTAGCCATCAAAAAGAGTAAGGAGAAAGTTTTCAGCATGCAATTTCTTGCTCCTCTCTATATAGAGTCTTGTAGCTAATAGAATTTTAAATGGAAAACTTCCATATACAGAATTCTATACCCACAGTTATTCCAGAGTAAGGCAAATCCCCTTTAACCACTTAAGCCCCGGAGGATTTTCCTGCTTAACGACCAGGGGGTATTTTGCGATTCGGCACTGCGTGACTTTAACGGACAATTGCGCGGTCGTGCGACGCTGTACCTAAACGAATTTGACGTCCTTTTTTTCCCACAAACGGAGCTTTCTTTTGGTGGTATTTGATCACTTGTGCGATTTTTACTTTTTGCGCTATAAACAAAAAAAAGAGCGTACATTTTGCAAAAACAACAATATTTTTCAAATTTTTTTATATGAAATTCCCCCCAAAAAAAATGTAAAAATCAAAATTTTTTAACTTTTTCGGCCAATTTGTTTTATGCTACCTATGTTTGGTAAAAAAAATCGCAAAAAGCGTATTTTGATTGGTTTGCGCAAAAGTTATCGCGTTTACTAACAAAGGGAAAGATTTTTGTCATTTTTGTTGTTTTTTTTTTAACGTGTAATGGCGGCTATCTGCGATTTTTTTTGCGGTACTGCGACATTGGGGCGGACAGATCGGACCCTTGACTGACATTTTTGACACTTTTGGGGTTACCAGTGACATTTCTACAGTAATCAGTACTATATATATGCACTGTTACTGTAAAAATACACTGGTAGTGAAGGGGTTAACTTTATTTGGGAGGGAGGGGCTGTGTGTGTCCCTAGGGGCATGCTTTCTGCTGTGATTGGCAGTGGCTTCAGCTGTATGCAGAGTGATCAACGGATCTACATAGTAGATCCATATGATCATCTCTCATACAGAGGGGAGAATGACAGGCAGCTTGTTTACACAAGCCGCCTGACTTTCTCCCTCTCCCCCGCCGATCGCAGAGTGGCCGGTGGACATCGGGTCCGCCGGTCACACGCGCGGGGGGGTCCGTGACCACGCGGGAGCGGGAGCGCGCCTCCGGCGGCGCGCGCTCGCTCCCTAGACCCTCACAAGCTAGTGACGTAGCCCCACAGGGCATTCTCAAAGACCTACTGTTATACTGTGTTTGCTCGTACACTGATATGCCACTAATCTATACACACATCCTTTACTGATATACCTCTGATTACAACTATTTACAATTATATAATTATACTCATCTGCATGCTCAATACTGTGCAATATGCACTCATAATACTATATTACCCACTTCTGGACCGGAAGGATTTTCCCCCTTAATGACCAGGAGATTTTTTGCGATTCGGCACTGCGATAGTTTAACCACTTTAGCCCCGTAGGATTTGGCTGCTCAAAGACCAGGGCCTATTTTGCAATTCGGCACTATGTGATTTTAACTGACGATTGGGCGGCCGTGCGGCGCTGTACCCAAATGAAATTGACGTCCTTTTTTTCCCACAAACAGAGCTTTCTTTTGGTGGTATTTGATCACCTGAGCGATTTTTACTTTTTGCGCTATATAACCAAAAAAAAAGAGTGACAATTCTGAAAAAATAACAATATTTTTTAAATTTTTTTATATGAAATTCCCCCCAAAAAAATGTAAACATCAAATTGTTTTAACATTTTAGGCCAATTTGTTTTTGCTACATATTTTTGGAAAAAAAATCGCAATAAGCGTATTTTGATTCTTTTGTGCAAAAGTTATTGCGTTTACTAACTAGGGGAAAGATTTATGAAATTGTTATTGTTTTTTTTTTAAACTAGTAATGGTGGCGATCTGCGATTTTTTTTTTTTGTGGGACTGCGACATTGCGGCGGACAGATCAGACACCTGACTGACATTTTTGACACTTTTGGGGGTACCAGTGACATTACTACAGTAATCAGTGCTATAAATATGCACAGTTACTGTAAAAATGACACTGGCAGGGAAGGGGTTAACTTTATTGGTGAACAGTAGGTTAAATGTATCCCTAGGGGCGTGATTCTAACCGTGGGGGGGCGTGGCTTGTGGTGTAACCACAGAGACATACGATCCTACATAGCAGGATCGTACAGTCTCTGCAGTTACATCAGAGACAATGACAGGTGGCTTTGTTTACATCAGCCGTCTGCCTTTCTCCCTCTCCAGCGGGAGGTCGTGAGTGGCCGGCGGACATCGGAGCCACCGGTCACTCACGCGGGGATGTTGGGGAACGAGCGGGAGAGGGAGCACGCCTCCAGCGGTGCGTGCTCGCCCCCTAGAGGCTCATGGGTGAGTGACGTACCGGTACGTCACTTTGCCCAGGAGGGGCTGACCGCCGCCGTATATAGTCGTGCGGCGATTGGCAAGTGGTTAACAGACAATTGCGCAGTCGCGCGACGCTGTACCCAAATTAAATTGATGTTCTTTTTTTCCACAAATAGAGCTTTCTTTTGGTGGTATTTGATCACCTCTGCGTTTTTTTATTTTTTGCACTATAAACAAAAAAAGAGCGACAATTCAGTAAAAAAAAAAAACAACATTTTTCAAATTCTGCAATATAACATTCCCAAAAAAAAACAAAATGTAAAAAATCTATTTTTTTTTTAACATTTCAGGCCAATTTGTTTTCATCTACATATTTTTGGTAAAAAAAAAACCCGCAATAAGTGTATTTTGATTGGTTTGCGCAAAAGTTATCATGTCTACTAACTACGGGAAAGATATATGTCATTTTTATTTATTTTTTTACTAGTAATGGTGGTGATCTGCTATTTTTAGTGGCACTGCGACATTACGGCGGACAGATCGGACCCCTAACTGACATTATTTACACTTTTGGGGAGACCATTGACATTACTACAGTAATCAGTGCTAAAAATATGCACTGCTACTGTAATAATGACACTGGCAGGAAAGGGGTTAACACTGTGACTGATCAAGGGGTTAAATGTGTACCTAGAGGAGTGATCCTAACTGTGGGGGGGGGGGGCTTGGGATATTATCACAGAGACATGTAATCCTACCAGTACCATCTTAAGAGCATTAAAGGGCCCCGGGCAATACAGTGCACTGGGGCCCCGCCTACAAAATCACCCACAAGACTAAAAATGCAAATTATCGATAAAGCAATATTTATTGTTACAGCAGTGCCAGGCTAATGACAGCTTCCAAGTATGGCGGTTGGGTCTGGTGAACACACACACACGGACGGGAGTCAGTCTCGACTGTCCTGTGTGCGCCTGTTCTGTGGAGGCAGACAGGTATGCCTGCAGTTGTGGGCTCCCCCTCCACGGTCCAAATGGCCTGACAGCAGCGCAGGGCCAACAGACGCTTGCCACCTGCTAAGTATTGGCGGGTGGATGCACACGGGAATCAGGACTAATACTTGGCTGGGGCTGGGTCGCTGGGCAGATGGGGCCCCACAGACAAGTGGGGCCCCCGGGCCACTGCCCAGGGTGCCCATTCGGTAAGATGGCCCTGAATCCTACATAGAAGGATCACAGGCACTCTGTGATCATTCCAGAGAGAATAACGGTCCGCTGTGCTTACAATAGCTGACCGTTCTTCTCTCTCAGCGAGGAACAATCATGGGTGTCAGGCGGCAATTGGAGCCACCTGCCCTGTGCATCCGAGTCCCCTCTGCCGAGTGGGGGCGGGAGCACGCCACCGGCAGCGTGCACTCGCCCCCTAGCTGCAGGCGTGCAACCGACATATACCTACGTCGTTTTGCACAGGAGGGGCTGCCTGCTGCAGTATAACTGTGGTGGGCGGTCCTTAAGTGGTTAAAAATGACTTCCGGTTCCGGCACCGCATGACCAGGGAGTGAGAGACCGCGGTTCCCACAGCCCGCTTAAAAAATCTGCCTCCATACCGCTCGTACCTTCAGCTGGCCGGCACAAACAGCTCCGCTACCACTACCCGACTGGATGGATCAGGTTTTAGTCCACGGCGGGACCGGCAATCCTCCGCCAGCAGCATCGGATCCACAGCCCCAGACCGCACATCTCTCCACAGGCAATATGGCCGCTACTGATCACACAGACGACGCGTAAGCCTCCTCTGCCCTGCAGCAGACGATACAGCCTGTTGACCCGCAATACCAACAGATGGCACAGGCGGTGGCTGCCTTGTTATCCCCCACCATTGCAGAGGCTGTCGAGAGGGCCATGGCAACAGGGATCTCTCAAATCTGCAAGGAGCTGGGGGATCATGCCAAATGGCTGAATGAGGTGGAACACAGAGTGTCAGACCTGGAGGAGGAAATCCAATCGTCCTTCACAAATGAGGCAAGGTATGCTCAGACACAATCAATTCCTACTTGATAAAATAGATGACCTAGAAAACAGGTTACGCAGAAACAATCTGCGCATCATAGGACTACCTGAATCGATTAATGCGACCCTGCTACCCGATATATGCGCCACACGGATCCCTCAGGCACTGGGCCTAAATTCCATCTGCACCATAGAAAGAGCGCATTGCCTGGGATCTCCCTCTAACGACCGCAGATCACCGCGCCCAGTCATAGTGAGATATCTAAATTATGCAGATAGACTGGCCATATTGAAATCTTTCAAAAATGCCAAGTCGCCCATACTTGATGGTGCTAAGCTATTGTTATTTGCAGACTATACTCAGGAGGTGGCACATAGACGTAAAGCCTTTCAATCGTCCTGCAGTGCTTTATATCAAAAGTGCCTGAAATTCACCCTGGCATACCCTGCCACGCTTCGATTCACAGACCAATTTGGTGAATCCAAATCTTTCACCCACCCAGATGACGCTATGGACTACATTAACTCCCACCTTCATCTTTCCATGAAAACGCAATCATCTGCTGCTCCCTCCATCTCGCCCTCCAACAGAGATCTCCGCAGCCCCCGCAAAGATTCTCCTAAGAGAGCGCGCCTATCCGGTCAACCACCGCACAGAGATAGACATCGTTGATTTCTCTATGCAAGCTACCGGGGTACAGAGGTGCCAAGCTACTATGGTTAGCCACATTTTGTCTCACCTATTAAGCCTAGTTGTATTATCTCATGTTGCTTGAGCTTATTACTCTGAGATCCGTGATTCTACCCTGTTTTTATTGCTTTTATAATCCAGTTGCGCTTTGTGCTACTGTGTATGGTTTACTTAACATTCCGATTCTTGATGTTCATTGCATCCCTCTGCCACAACCTTACCGGAGCCTAAGACTCCCCTCGTTATATGTAGTCGTCTGGTGGCTAGGTTTATTTGTAGTACAAATTGGATGGTTGGTACAGGGCTATGCCGAACCAGCCCAAAATCCCTTCCCCAATACTAAATTCATGAAAGAAACAACCATACATGTCCCTGGGGAATTTGAGTGGAGGGGCTGGAGATAGTTAGTATAGTAACAAAAAGTATAGAAAAAAGTATATAAAATTCAACATTTATTGATTATATTAAAATCCAACAGATAACATACAATAAATAGAATTTAAAAATTCAATAACATTCCATATACATATCCTAGTAGGGATATTACATTAGGGGTTCACGAGACAGGTGAGTGTGTCCTCCAACATGTTTCGGAATTTTTTCATATAATTCCTTCTTCAGGGAAGTTACATACACACAACCGTGCTCTCACCACTTGTATATCTAGGGATGTATAAAGTACAAATATTATCTTGAACAAGTACATAAACAGAAAGGCATGAAATATCTCGTCATCTATAGGGAAATCCCCATAATCCCATAAGGGTAGAGGATACCCATAATAGGCATGTATAGATATACGTGTATATATCTCCTTTAAGGTAGACAAGTATTTGTGAGGATATCAACTTACCCCCAGGGGGAATATGGAGCAAAAAACGTCCTCCTAGTTGTCTCCTTACAGAGGATGCACTAGGGGGATGACCGTTTGTGTGATAAGGGGATACCACATATTCGTGCAGTCTGACTGTGTTGCATCAAGATGTTATCCAAGTATGTATAGCATGCAGACTCAAGAGGATATGGATCCCTTCACAGCCTGTTAAGGTATTAGTGCTACCACCGTCAGTTCCCTCTATTCCCCAATGGGAGGGGGGGGGGATGGATCCACACCTATCAAGGATGCACAAATGAGGGAAGTTTAGCCATTACAAATCATTATTCGTGTGTTAATTGGGATATGGTTTGGGATAGAGAAATGGGTGTCCATGATCCACTTACCCAGCCAGGAATCCAGTGCGGAGCAACAACAGCAGCAGGGAGGTGCCCCATCTGTGAGTACTCACCTAAATTAGGGGGAGTGTACCCGGACAGATGGTGGAAAGAAGGTGGGAGGAGAGTGGGTGGTTCCATTTTGGCTTTCCCCGTTCAGTGTATTTTGGTCATATCCTTTATCTTTGTCACCCTTTCTCCATAGATCCTAAGCAGGAGAGGAGACCAGGGGGAAGAAGGCGCGGATGCGACATCCAGACTGCGCTCCCCCGGTCTAAGCGGCGCCGAGGGCCGCCGCGTACCAATGACGCGGCGGCGCCCGGCGTCACATGACTGCCGGCACGGACGTGCGCAGCTCCCGCAAGATGATGGATAGATCTCGCGAGGGGGTGTAAGTGAGGGACATAAGGCGCTCTGGTACCGACACCTCCCCAGGGTAGCTGCCCAAACTACAGGCCCCAGCATTCCTTGCGGGGGCCTGGCCGTGCCGGGGAACACCAATGCGGACAGGCCAGAGGGAAGAGGGAGGACCGCAGTGGGCAGCACTCCATCGTGGCTATGTATACCATGGAGATAAAAAGCAACATGTAAACAAATGAGGCAACACAGCGAGCTGCACGAAAAATATATAGCATATCCAATCATACCTATATGTGGGATAGGGATCCCTAATCGTCGATGAGGAGATAGCAGCCCTTCTGCAGAAATATAATTTGTATTACAAATTAGGTACATACAAAATAATAATATTATATATATACACCGATTTATTTGATTTTCTTATTGGAACTGAAAACATCTCAAGCATGTAATGTGACCATGAAGGGTATATATTTTTATACAAGTAGATAAGTGAAGGTATTCCATGAAGAGACAGGAATAAAAATAAAAAGACAAAGGTAAAATGGGAAGAAAAGTATGTGTAAAAGATTACACATCTTTATTGTCTTAGTACTCCTACCCGCTTTTAAGGCTGTTTTGGAAAAGTTGCCATTTGGCGAGTCTGGGTGTTACCCCAGAAAACTAATCCAGTCTCCTACACGTACCTCTTCCCATCCGTCCTAAAGGCTAAAGATCCCATTCAAAACCCCCTGAGCTGAAACCAGGGAGAAAAGGTTTGAAGTTGAAAGCTTCATTTAGTCCTGGGGGAAAGGTGGCATTTAGGTCCGAAATCCAACAAAGTTCGCGCTGGAGAAGAATCTTGTTAAGATCCCCTCCGTGGGAGCTGGGGTGGATTCGGTCGAGTGCCAAGAATTTCACATGCGGAGTATTCGCACCATGTACTAAGGCTGAATGTCTGCCTAATGGTACTTCTGGATCTTTCTTTTTGATACTTGACATATGTTGACCAATCCGTTTCCCGAATCTTTGAATAGTCTTGCCAATGTAATAGCAGCCGCAATCACAAGACAATAGATATACGACTGCTGTAGTCTGGCAGTTCACGTAATGTTTCGGGTGGAAGTTTCTTCCATTAGGAAGTATGATATTTTTCTTGGTGTTAATATACCGACACTGGGCACAGGATCCACAAGGGAATGTGCCCAGATGTACACATGGGTCCTTTCTTGACTGGCCCTTGTATTCACTGCTTACGAGGGCATCAGCCAGGGAGGGGGCCCGTTTGAATGTTATCTGCGGTGTCTCTGAGATAAAAGGGCTGATAGACGGGTCGGATGTCAACACATGCCAGTACTTTTTTAAGATCTTCCTAACATTATGGTGTCCTCGGGAATACTTAGTTATAATTCTGGTAGTATCACAGGAGCCTTCAACTTCTTTTTTATATGAGAGGAGATCCCGACGGGATCGAGATTTGGCTTTTTTGAAAGCTCGTTTCAAACATTTTGAGGTATATCCTCTTGCTAATAGCCTTTGTTGTATGTTAGAAGCCTCCACAGAAAATGCCTCCTCAGTAGTGCATATGCGTCTGGCCCTCAAGTATTGGGAGTATGGGATAGAGTCTACTAACGGCTTAGGGTGTGAGCTAGAGGCATGCAGGATAGTGTTGCCAGAGGTTGATTTTCTGAAAAGCTCACAATGTAGCATGTCATTCTCCCCTCTGATTATTTTGAGGTCAAGGAAAGTCACCGATGAGGTGCTATGCTCTACGGTGAATCTCAGGTTTAAGTCATTATGGTTTATATAGTCCATGCACTCCAAAAGGAGAGAGGGAGATCCATCCCATATCATAAGAATGTCATCGATGTAGCGGTACCACATGGGTATGTGGTCCGCGTACACCGTGAATTCTTCAGACAGGAAGAGGTTTCGCTCCCACTCCCCCAGGTACAGGTTGGCGTATGCCGGGGCACAACAAGTGCCCATGGCAACGCCCTGTACCTGGAGGTAGTGGGAGCCGGCAAAACAAAAGACATTATGTCTTAGAATGAAATCCAAAGCAGATAAGATGAAATTTTGAAATGTTCCATCAATCTCATTGGTTCTCATCAGGGCCTTACGTATAGCTGCCAATCCCAGGGTGTGAGGTATTGAGCTATAGAGTGCTTCCACGTCTATAGTGACTAAGCTAGCATTTGGCGGTATATGAATATTCTCCAAGATGCGTAGCATATGGATTGTGTCTTGAATGTAAGATGGGAGATCAGCTACAATGGGCCTGAGATGTTGGTCAATGAGCTTGCTGAGATTCTCAGTGATTGCCCCATTCCCTGATATGATGGGTCTACCTGTCGGATTAGATATGCTTTTGTGGACTTTTGGGAGGGCATAAAACGTGGGGATGCGTGGGTGGGTAGTTCTAACGAAATCCCAAGTTGTTTTTGGGATGACATTGCTGTAGTAGGCTTCATCTACAAGGTTGTAAAAGTCCATGTTGAATCTCTCGACCACGGTTTTGTTGATCGGACGGTACCAATCGGTGTTTTTTAGAATGCGTAAACACATAGCAGTGTATTGGCTATTGTCCATGAGGACAATATTGCCACCCTTGTCGGATGGCTTTATTGTCAACTCATGGTTATTGCGCAAATTTTGCAAAGCTTTTTTCTCCTCCGTGGAGAGATTCCCATGGGCCCTCACATCAGTACCATCAGTTTTCAAAGTTTTTATCTCCCTTGAGGTGAGTTTTAAAAAGGTGGCTATGGCCTGGTTAGAGCTGGGTGACGGGTAAATGTTAGATGGCTTTTTTAGGAGTTTTTGTTCAGCTGACAACAAAGGCACCGGGGGGTCAGGATCCTCTACTTGAGATAGCAGCATCTCAATATCGAGGCGATCAATCAAATCTAGAGGTTCATTCTCCTCCAGGAGAGCCTCTAGATTGATCAAGGCTTGCCGTTCCTTAGGGGTCTGTGTAGTGTCACGAGTTTTTTTAGAATACATACTCTTTAACAAGAGTTTGCGGGTGAAAAGGTGTATATCTTTTATGGTCTCAAATTTGTCGAGACAAACGTCAGGGCAAAAGGATAGACCTTTGTGCAAAAGTTGTGTTTCGGTATTTGTGAGAACGTGTGAAGAAAGATTAATAATGCTAAGTTGATCAGTGCACTTCAAATTTTGAGTATTAGGGATTATTGGGTTTGGGGATTGGGGGGAGGTGCCTTGCCTAAAAAAATCTTAGGGATTTTGGGGGTGGTTGTGAGTGAGGAGTTACTTGAAATGGCAAGATCCGAGGCCTCGTCTCGAATGTTTTGTTGTTCACCTGTGAGGGCAACTGCTCCTTCCTGGGTAGACCCGGGTGGAAACATTTTAGTTGTTTTGTCTTTAGGGGTTTTTGGGTATTTTTTAGGAGGACCCTCACCTTGTTGGCGTCTTTTTTGTCGTCTGTTACTCGTGGTGGATTTTGATGAGCTGGAAGAGATAGAGGAGTTATCAGAGGTATATGATAATTTTCGTGATTCATTATTCCTAAAGACATCTCTAGGAATATGGTTTTGGGTTTGTTTCCATTTATATGCTTTTCCCTCCTTAAACGCACGTCTATCCCGTAAATATTTTGCTTCTTTCTTTTTGAGTATTTCTCTATTGAAATGCTCCAAATGTTTTGAAAGTTTTGTATTAAGTTCTTCATATAGATGGTGCGTTTTAAAGGGGGCAAGCTCTAAATAAATTTTTTCAATGTTAGTATTAACCTCTATAGATTGTCTCCTATATTCCCCTATTAGGAGTTCCATCATTTTGTTGGAACATTGTTGTAGATTATCCTCCCAAGCTTTCTTGAAGGCAGGGTTGATGTCTTCAAAAGAGGGGAAGATTTGGATACGTAGGCCTAAGGGGTTTAGTTCATCTTCTCTATATTGTTCGAAGGTTTTTATATGCCAATGAATGGCTGATTTTTTCTCAAGCCATTTTATAAGGCCTGAAAAGATAAAGGTCAATTCTGAAGTTACAGATTCTTGTTGACCAAAATCTTTTTGGAGGCCAGAAACAAAGTCCTCCCATACTTTACCCTGAAATTCAGCCATTGGAAGGAAGGAGGGGAGGGGGAGTGAGGAAAAAAGAGAGGGAAAGTTTAGGTCAAATTTATTTGTAATACTATGCATTACTCCTGGCGAGAGACGTATGGTATTTCATAGCGAGCTGTACCAGTTCCTTGATTTGGTAACGCTGTGACACTGCGCTGATGAGGAGGCTGCATTCGTGGGCACTGCGCTGATGAGGAGGCTGCATTCGCGGGCACTGGTGAGACTGCATTTGATTAAAAAAAAATGTTCTGAGTTCAAAGCTGTTTATTTTCAATTTCAGCTTTTTTCCTGAAATTTCTCTCCTAAAATTTAGGTGCGTGTTATACGCCGATAAATATGGTATATCCTTTGGAGTTGTGTACTTTGGGATACTGTATACACGCTATACACTGTTTTAAAATTCATCAAGTTTAACCAATAAAAGAATGAATAAAGGAATCATGATAATACACAAGGCTCTAAGCCCACAGCTAATCCAAAGGAAATGAAAAAAAAGAGGTGCACTTTTCTTCGACAGGAAAAAAAAATGATTTCAGATTCCCTAAGGTAAGTGATTATTTTGTGTAACACACATTTCTGAACATACAGTATTTACTACCCTCCTAGATAGGCTTCAAGGAATGATGATTTACTGTATTTCTGTAAACAGCAGAGCCGCATGTGATTGCTTTGGTCTGGTCTCGGCTCTGCAGGCTACAAGTTTGATTGCTTCTTCCGCCTTCTAGAGACTTCCAGAATATAGAAGCAGCCTGAATATTTATTCAACCCCAGCCAATTCCTTGGGGGACCATATGGTGGTTGAGAGAGCTAAAAGAGGGGTTTCATTGAGGATCTGGCCTGGAGGCTCCACTGAGGAGACCGTCTTCCTGGGTCTAAAGCGAGACATCCAAGTACCCAAGAACACTGTGGGTACAGACCTGAGTGAAGGATCCTAGTGACAGTTGTTACTGTTAACCCCCCCCCCCCCTCCAATGCACTAGTATTAGGGTTTGCATGACCTGGAACATTGTTTATGATGTCCCTGTGCTGTCCAGCTCATGTCCTACAGCTCAAGGGACAGTTCTGAGAAGTAACTGCAAAGGGAAAATGTGCTCCCATTCCTGTTCAGTGTTCTGGAGTATCCCTCAGCTTCCTTAACCACTTTACCCCCGCTCACATTGCTGCTACTGCGGCAATGTGGCTCGTTATCGTCCAGCGACGTAGACCTACGTCGCTGGACTCCTCCCCTTGTGGGCGGGGTGCGTGCGCCACCGGAGGCTCGCTCCCGCTGTATTCAGTCACAGCGGGAGTCAGGCCAGGGGAGGAGCGGTGATCACCGCTGCTCTTCCCCGATCGTTGGGGAATCGAGTGTGGAGATCCGCCCGATTGTGTAAACAAAGTGGGCGGATCTCCTAAGTGACAGGCAGGGTCAGATTGCAGGGTTCAGCATAGCTGAACCTGCGATCTGTCCCTGTGTCACTCAGTCACCTCCCCCCACACACATCAGTAAGCACCAGGCATACATTAACCCCTCCCTCTCCAATAAAAATGAACCTCTTCCCTGCCAGTGTCATTTTTACAGTAACAGTGCATATGTATAGCACTGATTACTGTAGTAATGTCACTGGTACCCCCAAAAGTGTCAAAAATGTCAGTCAAGGGTCCGATCTATCCGCCGCAATGTCGCAGTCCCGCAAAAAAAATCGCAGATCGCCGCCATTACTCGTTAAAAAAAAAAACACTAAAAATGACAGAAATCTTTCCCTTAGTAAACGCAATAACTGTTGCGCAAACCAATCAAAATACGTTTATTGCAATTTTCTTTTTTACCAAAAATATGCAGAAGAAAACAAATTGGCCTAAAATGATAAAAAAAATTAGATTTTTACATTTTTTTGGGGGGGAATTTCATATAAAAAAATGTGAAAAATATTGTTATTTTTTCAAAATTGTCGCTCTTTTCTTGTTTATAGCGCAAAAAGTAAAAATCGCACAGGTGATCAAATACCACCAAAAGAAAGCTCTATTTGTGAGGAAAAAAAGGATATAAATTTAATTTGGGTACAGCGCTGCACGACCACGCAATTGTCCGTTAAAGTAACGAAGTGCCGAATCGCAAAACGTGGCCTGGTCAAGAATGGGGTAAAACCTTCTGGTCATAAAGCGGTTAAAAATACGCTCTTTGAGAATTTTTTTGTCAAAGACATGTAGCTAAACACATTTTGGCCTAAATATATGACAAAAATTGAATATATTGGATATTTTTTAACTGTCAAAGTAGAAAAATATTGTTATTATTTCAAAATTGACTCTTTTTTTAATTAATATCGCAAAAAATGAAAATCGCACAGGTGATCAAATACAGCCAAAAGAAAGCTCTGTTTGTGGGGAAAAAAGGACGTAAATTTCGTTTGGCTACCGCATTGCATGACCGCGCAATTGTCAGTTAAAGTTGCACCGTGCCGAATCGCAAAAAGTGGCCTGGACGTAAGACAGCAAAATCCTCCGGTGGTAAAGTGGTTAAGCCCCATCCGTTTTATTTTGCAGGTAGCGGTACATATAATTAATAATGATAATATATCACTATTTAAAATGAATATCCCTTGCATATATTAATACAAAAAATATAATAATAACTTGTTAAAAATTATTCCATCATACTATGGTTATGATGTTCTTACGCATACAGTTCTGTTTGGGTTTGGGAACTACGAAATCTACGGGATGTGCGTGGTAAATGTTGGTCAGATGCGCCCGCTTCCCATGGGGCAAAAACTGCTCCCAGGTGGGTGTCCCCGGGTGGGGGGGTCTGTTATAACATGAGATATCTGACTGCATTATTTGAATGTGTTCATTGTTGCTTATATCTTTATTTGTAGAACCATGAAGTACACATTTTTGTATACAAGGTTATACTATCTGTATTTAGCTGTAGGCGTGTATTCTCGGTATTTTGATACATATACTTGTATTGTTTCCCTATGTAAAAAAACCCAATAAAAATGATAAAAAAAAAATAAAAAAAAAAAATTATTCTATCACAGGTTTACTTGTTACAGCAATGACATCTGTTACACAAATCCTCACCATTATCTTGGTGGACTCAGGTGCCCAGTTATCTAAAAAGCTCAGGCTGCAGTTATTGTTACTCAAGATTTCTAAGTTGTTAAACTTTTTGGTTTCATAGATAACATCTGCATTCTTTTTAGCTGATGAAAAATTGTATTGTATTTTTTAAGTTCATAGTCCCTTCTATATTTTAGGGTTCATACTAGCATATTTTACAGTTTATAGTAAACTATAATTTCAGTATAAATTTCTTTATAACATGTATAAACAAATAAATAATTGTATTTAATGGTATTACAAAGCTGTTATATGCTACTTAAATAACTATTTCAATGTGCATCTATTGAGAAAATTCACCCTGCAGCTGCCATCAATTTTTGGAAATTTCAATTTATTATGTGGATCATAAACAGAAAAAATGGCGCCTCCTATGTGCATCTATTGAGAAAATTCACCTTGTAGCTGCAATCAATTCTTGGAAATTTCAATTTATTATGTGGATCATAAACAGAAAAAAATGGCGCCTCCTATGTGCATCTATTGAGAATTTTCACCTTGCAGCTGCCATCAATTCTTGGCAATTTTAATTTATTATGTGGATCACAAACAGAAAAAATGGCGCCTCCTATGTGCATCTATTGAGAAAATTCACTTTGCAGCTGCCATCAAGTCTTGGAAATTTCAATTTATTATGTGGATCATAAACGGAAAAAAATGGCACCTCCTATGTGCATCTATTGAGAAAATTCACCTTGTAGCTGCCATCAATTCTTGGAAATTTCAATTTATTATGTGGATCATAAACGGAAAAAAATGGCGCCTTCTATGTGCATCTATTGAGAAAATTCACCTTGCAGCTGCCATCAAGTCTTGGAAATTTCAATTTATTATGTGGATCATAAACAGAAAAAAATGGCGCCTCCTATGGGCATCTATTGAGAAAATTCACCTTGCAGCTGCTATAAATTCTTGAACATGTCAATTTATTATGTGGATCATAAACGGAAAAAAATGGCGCCTCCTATGTGCATCTATTGAGAAAATTCACCCTGCAGCTGCCATCAATTCTTGGAAATTTCAATTTATTATGTGGATCATAAACGGAAAAAAATGGCGCCTCCTATGTGCATCTATTGAGAAAATTCACCCTGCAGCTGCCATCAATTCTTGGAAATTTCAATTTATTATGTGGATCATAAACAGAAAAAAATGGCGCCTCCTATGTGCATCTATTGAGAATTTTCACCTTGCAGCTGCCATCAATTCTTGGCAATTTTAATTTATTATGTGGATCACAAACAGAAAAAATGGCGCCTCCTATGTGCATCTATTGAGAAAATTCACCTTGCAGCTGCCATCAAGTCTTGGAAATTTCAATTTATTATGTGGATCATAAACGGAAAAAAATGGCACCTCCTATGTGCATCTATTGAGAAAATTCACCTTGCAGCTGCCATCAAGTCTTGGAAATTTCAATTTATTATGTGGATCACAAACAGAAAAAAATGGCGCCTCCTATGTGCATCTATTGAGAAATTCACCTTGCAGCTGCCATCAATTCTTGGAAATTTCAATTTATTATGTGGATCACAAACAGAAAAAAATGGCGCCTCCTATGTGCATCTATTGAGAAATTCACCTTGCAGCTGCCATCAATTCTTGGAAATTTCAATTTATTATGTGGATCATAAACAGAAAAAAATGGCGCCTCCTATGTGCATCTATTGAGAATTTTCACTTTGCAGCTGCCATCAATTCTTGGAAATTTCAATTTATTATGTGGATCATAAACAGAAAAAAATGGCGCCTCCTATGTGCATCTATTGAGAAAATTCACCCTGCAGCTGCCATCAATTCTTGGAAATTTCAATTTATTATGTGGATCATAAACAGAAAAAAATGGCGCCTCCTATGTGCATCTATTGAGAAAATTCACCTTGCAGCTGCCATCACTTCTTGGAAATTTCAATTTATTATGTGGATCACAAACAGAAAAAATGGCGCCTCCTATGTGCATCTATTGAGAAAATTCACCTTGCAGCTGCCATCAATTCTTGGAAATTTCAATTTATTATGTGGATCATAAACGGAAAAAAATGGCGCCTCCTATGTGCATCTATTGAGAATTTTCACCTTGCAGCTGCCATCAATTCTTGGCAATTTTAATTTATTATGTGGATCATAAACAGAAAAAAATGGCGCCTCCTATGTGCATCTATTGAGAAAATTCACCTTGCAGCTGCCATCAAGTCTTGGAAATTTCAATTTATTATGTGGATTATAAACGGAAAAAAATGGCGCCTCCTATGTGCATGTATTGAGAAAATTCACCTTGCAGCTGCCATCAATTCTTGGAAATTTCAATTTATTATGTGGATCACAAACAGAAAAAAATGGCGCCTCCTATGTGCATCTATTGAGAAATTCACCTTGCAGCTGCCATCAATTCTTGGAAATTTCAATTTATTATGTGGATCATAAACAGAAAAAAATGGCGCCTCCTATGTGCATCTATTGAGAATTTTCACTTTGCAGCTGCCATCAATTCTTGGAAATTTCAATTTATTATGTGGATCATAAACAGAAAAAAATGGCGCCTCCTATGTGCATCTATTGAGAAAATTCACCCTGCAGCTGCCATCAATTCTTGGAAATTTCAATTTATTATGTGGATCATAAACAGAAAAAAATGGCGCCTCCTATGTGCATCTATTGAGAAAATTCACCTTGCAGCTGCCATCACTTCTTGGAAATTTCAATTTATTATGTGGATCACAAACAGAAAAAATGGCGCCTCCTATGTGCATCTATTGAGAAAATTCACCTTGCAGCTGCCATAAAGTCTTGGAAATTTCAATTTATTATGTGGATTATAAACGGAAAAAAATGGCACCTCCTATGTGCATCTATTGAGAAAATTCACCCTGCAGCTGCCATCAATTCTTGGAAATTTCAATTTATTATGTGGATCATAAACGGAAAAAAATGGCGCCTCCTATGTGCATCCATTGAGAAAATTCACCTTGTAGCTGCCATCAAGTCTTGGAAATTTCAATTTATTATGTGGATTATAAACGGAAAAAAATGGCGCCTCCTATGTGCATGTATTGAGAAAATTCACCTTGCAGCTGCCATCAATTCTTGGAAATTTCAATTTATTATGTGGATCACAAACAGAAAAAAATGGCGCCTCCTATGTGCATCTATTGAGAAATTCACCTTGCAGCTGCCATCAATTCTTGGAAATTTCAATTTATTATGTGGATCATAAACAGAAAAAAATGGCGCCTCCTATGTGCATCTATTGAGAATTTTCACTTTGCAGCTGCCATCAATTCTTGGAAATTTCAATTTATTATATGGATCATAAACAGAAAATATGGCGCCTCCTATGTGCATCTATTGAGAAAATTCACCTTGCAGCTGCCATCAAGTCTTGGAAATTTCAATTTATTATGTGGATCATAAACAGAAAAAAATGGCACCTCCTATGTGCATCTATTGAGAATTTTCACCTTGCAGCTGCCATCAATTCTTGGCAATTTTAATTTATTATGTGGATCACAAACAGAAAAAATGGTGCCTCCTATGTGCATCTATTGAGAAAATTCACCTTGCAGCTGCTATAAATTCTTGAACATGTCAATTTATTATGTGGATCATAAACAGAAAATATGGCGCCTCCTATGTGCATATATTGAGAAAATTCACCTTGTAGCTGCCATCAAGTCTTGGAAATTTCAATTTATTATGTGGATCATAAACGGAAAAAAATGGCGCCTCCTATGTGCATCTATTGAGAAAATTCACCCTGCAGCTGCCATCAATTCTTGGAAATTTCAATTTATTATGTGGATCATAAACGGAAAAAAATGGCGCCTCCTATGTGCATCTATTGAGAAAATTCACCTTGCAGCTGCTATAAATTATTGGAAATGTCAATTTATTATATGGATCATAAACAGAAAAAAATGGCGCCTCCTATGTGCATCTATTGAGAAAATTCACCTTGCAGCTGCTATAAATTATTGGAAATGTCAATTTATTATATGGATCATAAACAGAAAATATGGCGCCTCCTATGGGCATCTATTGAGAAAATTCACCTTGCAGCTGCCATCAAGTCTTGGAAATTTCAATTTATTATGTGGATTATAAACGGAAAAAAATGGCGTCTTCTATGTGCAATCATAAACAGAAAAAAATGGCGCCTCCTATGTGCATCTATTGAGAAAATTCACCTTGCAGCTGCCATCACTTCTTGGAAATTTCAATTTATTATGTGGATCACAAACAGAAAAAATGGCGCCTCCTATGTGAATCCATTGAGAAAATTCACCTTGCAGCTGCCATCAATTCTTGGAAAATCCAAAAATAAATATTAATAGTTTCAATTTAAGGCAATACACTATAAACTGGAAGTGATTATGGTGCTTATATTAGTGCATATGTATTACTCCCTCATATGTCAAAAATGCAAATATCCTCATGAATATGTGACAACCATTCAAATACACAACATTATATTCTCTAAATAAATAAAAGTAAACAATTATTTATAAATATATAAATGGGTCTCTTCTACACCCCGTGCTTGATTGTGCTTTGTTATTTCCGTCTCGTGCGTGCTCAGATTTAATATTCCTCCATCTTAGTCCAAAGGGGCCACTCACCAGATATATTGGGGCCGTCAAGACCCCCACAGCTTTATATATAATATTGGTCACCATTTGTATCTCCCGTTTTTCCAACACATCATCTCAATCCTTGGGCAGATCTGTATATTTTAACTGTATATTGTTAAGCCAAGCTCCAATACGTTACGGATTCCCAAAAAAAAAACAAAGACAGATGATCGTGCGATACATTTATTAAAATTATCCAAAATCTCATAAAAACAATGGTGTTTGCACTCACATTTAGTTGTGCCCTGAGCGGAACCCACTGTAAAACGGTTGAGATGCAGTATCTCCCACGGTTCACGCTAGGTACCGACGTGCGTGCCAACTGCGTTCCACCAAGAACCGGAAGTGACGAAACCGGAAGTATCACCCCTGCGGTGAACAATATTGAGATGGGATTCCCCGGTATGTCTAATTGATATACAGTAAGCCAAATCTGCCATCCAATTAGTTTGCGAATTGATTGGATGTAGATGGAACTGCATTAGAGATAATACATCGGTGTATTTTGTCTAAGGCAGTGATGGCGAACCTTGGCGCCCCAGATGTTTTGGGACTACATTTCCCATGATGCTCAACTACACTGCAGAGATCACGGGCATCATGGGAAATGCAGTTCCAAAACCTCTGGGGGGCCAAGGTTCTCCATCACTGGTCTAAGGCCTCTTGCACACTGCAGCTTAACCCCTTCCCGACCACCCACCGCCTATTTACTGCGGCAAGGTGACTCTCCTGCGCAAACCGACGTAGGTCTACGTCGGTTGCACGCAGGCAGCTAGGGGGGGGGGAGCACGCTCATCAGCGGGGAAGTCGATGCACGGGTCAGGTTGCTCCGATTGCTGCCTGACACCCGCGATCGCTCCCCGCTGAAAGAGAAGAACGGTCAGCTGTTGTAAACACAGCCGACCGTTCTTCTACCTGGAATGATCACAGAGCGCCTGTGGTCCCTTCTATATAGAATCACAGGTCTCTATGATCATTTCACAAGCCCCCCCCCCCCACAGCTAGAATCACTCCCCTAGGCTCACATTTAACCCCTTCATCACCCACAATGTTAACCCCTTCCCTGCCAGTGTCATTATTACAGTAGCAGTGCATATTTTTAGCACTGATTACTGTAGCAATGTCACTGGTCCCCCCAAAAGTGTAAAAAATGTCAGCTAGGGGTCCGATCTGTCTCCCGCAGTGTCGCAGTCCCGCTAAAAATTGCAGATCGCCGCCATTACTATTAAAAAATTACATAAATCTTTCCCGTAGGTAATAGATCAAACCAATCAAAAGACGCTTATTGGGTTTTTTTTTTTTTTTTTACTAAAAATATGTAGCAGAAAACAAATTGGCCTAAAATGTTAAAAAAAAAAATATTTTACATTTTTTTTTTTGAGAATGTTATATAGCAGATTGTGAAAAAATATTGTTTTTTTTTTTGTTTTTGTTTTTTCAGAATTGCCGCTCTTTTTTTGTTTATAGCGCAAAAAATAAAAATCGCACAGGTGATCAAATAACACCAAAAGAAAGTTCTATTTGTGGGGAAAAAAAGGACATCAATTTTATTTGGGTGCAGCGTCGCACGACCGCACAATTGTCCGTTAAAGTAACGCAGTGCGAATCGCAAAATAGGGCCTGGTCAGGAAGGGGGTAAAATCTTTGGGTCTTAACCACTTAAGCCCCAGAGGATTTGGCTGCTAAAAGACCAGGGTTTTTTTTGCGATTTTTTACTGCGTGACTTTAACGGACAATTGCGCGGTCGTGCAACGCTGTACCTAAACGAATTTGACGTCCTTTTTTTCCCACAAACAGAGCTTTCTTTTGGTGGTATTTGATCACCTGTGCGATTTTTTGATCATGCACTATAAACAAAAAAAGAGCGTCAATTTTGCAAAAATAACAACATTTTTCACATTTTTTTTATATGAAATTCCCCCCCAAAAAAATTTAAAAATCAAAATTTTTTAACATTTTCGGCCAATTTGTTTTATGCAACATATGTTTGGTAAAAAAAATTGCAAAAAGCGTATTTTGATTGGTTTGCGCAAAAGTTATCGCGTTTACTAACAAAGGGAAAGATTGTTGTCATTATTGTTGTTTTTTTTTTAACGCGTAATGGCGGCGATCTGCGATTTTTTTTGCGGTACTGCGACATTGCGGCGGACAGATCGGACCCTTGACTGACATTTTTGACACTTTTGGGGTTACCAGTGACATTACTGCAGTGATCAGTGCTATATATATGCACTGTTACTGCAAAAATGACACTGGCAGGGAAGGGGTTAACTGTATTGGAGAGGGAGGGGTTAAGTGTGTCCTAGGGGCGTGTTTCTAACTGTAAAGGGACATGGCTATTGGTGTAAAAACAGAGATCAACGGTTCTACATAGTAGAACCGTCTGATCTTCATTTTTACACCAGGGAGAATGACAGGCGGCTTGTTTACATAAGCCGCTCCGCCTTTCTCCCTTCACCGGAGCGATCGTAGTGTGACCCGATGTCCGCCGGTGACACGCACTGACTTGTCATTGAACGAGCCGCGGCGGGCGCGCGCCCGCCTGCAATTGGCTCTCAAGTCAGTGACAGGCGAGTGACGTACCGGTACGTCACTCTGCCTGGCCGGGGCTGACCGCCGCAGTATATAGTCGTGCGGCGGTCGGCAACCGGTTAAATTGGTTAAAAAAGCTCAGTCAGTACAGCTTTTTTTTTTTTACAGAGCTAAAATAAAGCCAATTCATTGTAATGTGCCTGTGCACACAGACACGTAAACGAGCGCCGTGCATTCTTCAGTAAAATTAAAATAGAAAAATCTGCATTTTTTGGCAGTCATTTACGCCTCATGCACACAAATGCGCGCGAATGTGCACAAATGGCCATTTACATAATGCACAAAACAAGAACATGCGAATATGTTTCCGCGAACGCATATGCGCGAAAATACATAAAAAAAAAAAACTAAAGTAGATGCTCAAACAGGAGTATCGTGTGCAAGAGGCTTAAATGTATGCTTATGCCAAATTATAGCGAACATTGTGTGATTTTACAGTATCAGAAATGCCAAGCATGTTTTAATGGATAGAGGCAGAAAGAATGTCTTCCTAATTCATGAATCTGGAAAATATTTGCGGGGAGTCAATAGGCAAGTGAGAAGATGAGAAGGAAAATAATGGAGCGGTTTTGGGGGGGTTGGGGGGGCAATAGGGATGGAGAGGGAGCAGTTATTTTGGGTCTCTCAGGTTAATATTACACAGGGAGTAGGTAACGATTAGTTTTGGTCGAGCGACTGGGGCTGAGCAAATGCCCTTTCAGCAAACACCTGAATTTGCAGGGGAGCTCAGCGGAATGTTCGTCTGCTGAGTGCCCCATAATGCACTGCACAGCGCATTCTAGGGCCCTAATTGGATGAAGCCTTGCACCTGACTGCTGGTCAGGTGCATGGCCTTGCCAATTAGGGCACAGAGGGACTACAGGTGTTAGCATGCCAAGGATAAGATGTAAGTGGGCTACAGGTGTCAGCATGCCTGTAGGGAGACATAGGTGGACTACAGGTGTCAGCATGGCAAGGATGAGATGTAGGTGGGGTACAGGTGTAAGCATGCCAAGGGGGAGATGTAGGTGGGGTACAGGTGTCAGCATGCCAAGGGGGAGATGTAGGTGGGGTACAGGTGTAAGCATGCCAAGGGGGAGATGTAGGTGGGGTACAGGTGTCAGCATGCCAAGGGGGAGATGTAGGTGGGGTACAGGTGTCTGCATACCAGAGGGGAGATGTGGTGGATTAGAGGTGTCAGCATGCCAAGGATGAGATATGGGTGGACAACAGGTGTCAGCATGCCAATGATGAGATGTAGGTGGACTACAGGTGTCAGCATTCTGACATCTGTAGTCCACCTACATCTCCCTCTGGGCATGCTGACACCTGTGGTCCACCTACATCTCATCCTTGGCATGCTGACAGCTCTAGTCCACCCATATCTCATCCTTGGCATGCTGCCACCTGTAGTCAACCCATATCTCATCCTTGGCATGCTGACACCTGTAGTCCATCCAAATCTCATCCTTGCCATGCTGACACCTGTACGCGATCTACCTCTCATCCTTGGCATGCTGACACCTGTAGTCCACCTATATCTCATCCTTGGCATGCTGACACCTGTAGTCCACCTATATCTCATCCTTGGCATGCTGACACCTGTAGTCCACCCATATCTCATCCTTGGCATGCTGACACCTGTAGTCCACCCATATCTCATCCTTGGCATGCTGACACCTCTAGTCCACCTACATCTCATCCTTGGCATGCTGCCACCTGTAGTCAACCCATATCTCATCCTAGGCATGCTGACACCTGTAGTCCATCCAAATCTCATCCTTGCCATGCTGACACCTGTACAGGATCTACCTCTCATCCTTGGCATGCTGACACCTGTAGTCCACCTATATCTCATCCTTGGCATGCTGACACCTGTAGTCCACCCATATCTCATCCTTGGCATGCTGACACCTAGTCAAGCACATCTCCCCTTTGGTATGAAGACACCTGTACTCCACCTACATCTCATCCTTGGCATGCTGACAACTGTACTCCACCTACATCTCCTCCTTGGCATGCTGACAACTGTACTCCACCTACATCTCATCCTTGGCATGCTGACAACTGTACTCCACCTACATCTCCTCCTTGGCATGCTGACACCTGTACCCCACCTACATCTCCCCTTTAGCATGCTGAAACCTGTACCCCACCTACATCTCCCCCTTAGCATGCTGAAACCTGTGCCCCACCTACATCTCATCCTTGGCATGCTGACACTACTAGTCCATCTACATCTCCCCCTTGGCCTGCTGACACCTCTAGTCCACCTACAAGGATGAGATGTAGGTGGAGTACAGGTGTCAGCATGCCAAGGGTGAGATGTAGGTAGACTACAAGTGCCAGGGTGAGATACATAATAGTTCCAGCATGCCACGGACAAATGTCATACAGCTGCGGTGACACTGATCACACACTCAACCAGGTAAATTAAACAGACAATTATTACGGTGTTTTTCACTCATTGCTGATCAATTTGGCGTCACTTCTCTGGAAATTTCTTCCCATAGCTTCTTCACCGTATGAGTCAGGGTTATGGGACACACGATGAGTCCCATAGCCCTGGCCTGGAATGAACCAGCTTTATGAGACGCTCATGTGCAACATCTTGGGACACGATTGTATGTGCAGGGATCTCACATTGAATGTCGCTTCCTTTCTTTATTACTACCTTGATCATTGGTTAGAGTTTAATACATTTAATGTTGCATAAAAAAATATTTTGCTCAAAAACGGATTGGACAAACAATGGATGTAAGCCGATGATGTTCGCTTACATCCGTTTTTTGCCCTAATCATTTTTTTTACAGATGAAAAATAGGGCATTCATCTGTTCAAAAAAACAGATGTTGACGGAAGCGGATGTAAATGGATGATCATCCATTTATCTGTACATCCAATTTTCCATGGAAATGCATTGATGTCCGTTTTTCATCCGTCAACGGATGGATGAATAACGGACGAACAGTCTGTATGTGTGAAAGGGGCCTAAGATATAGTTTTAGTAATGACTAGCAGGGGTTCCCTGAGACCTAAATTAGTTATTTTAGGGGTTCCTCTGGTTTAAAAAGGTTGATAAAGTGCAAACACATCTTTTTAAAACAATTGTTTTTACAGGAGCAGTGATTTTAATGATGCTTAAAGTGAAACATTCCTTAAAATATCGTGCCGTGGGGGGGGGGGGGGGGGGGGTGTTCTCCTTACTGTGCTGTAAAGTGGCTCATCTGTACGATGTATGGAGCCAGCTGCAGCAATACTGACATTTATTTTTTTTTTTTTTTATTTATTTTATTGTTTTCAAAATGCAAATTCATATCAAATATACAACTGTATATCAGCCAATCTTTACCTTACCCCCCCTCCCCCCCCCATTATGTTATACCCTACCCCCCTACTCTATCAACTACTCCTTTAACTCTAATTTTATTATTGCCTATTCTCCATTCCACTTGGTATATCCCCTTGTTTTCTTAAAGTCCATCCAATCCTCCCAAATATCAGCCCATTCCATAGTCTCATCTTCTTCCCACTCTTTTAAGTCTTCCAATGTTCTTATTTTTTCTACTCTTCTCACCCAATCACCTAATGTCGGTGCTTCATTTTTCTGCCAAAATTAGGGGATCAAACCTTTTGCTGCGTTTATCAAATGGGGAATCAATGTCACTTTGTATTGTTTTATTGAGCTATTTGTGCCATGAAATAAACAAACCCATGGGTCTTCTTTGATCTCTATTTTCGTAATTTCTTTAATTTGGGCTAATGCCTCCTTCCAGAATTTTTTTATTAACTGGCATTCCCAACACAGGTGGGTCATTGTACCAACTTCTATACAACCCCTCCAGCAATATTTTGATTTCTCTTTCCAGTAGTTGTGGATTCTGTCGGGGTATTATACCATCTGGCGATGCATTTGTAATTTATCTCCACTGTGTTCACATCCACTGAAGAACTGTGTATTAACCTAAGGCTTTTTTCTAGGTGATAATCTTCATTCCGTATTCCTAATTCCTTTTCCCATTTTTCAATGTATGGCGGTACTCTCGGGCCCATCATGTCCACCAAAATTTTATATATATTTGAAATACTATTCTTGTATTTTTCAGATGAGCAACATTGCTCAAAAGGGAGCAATTCCTCCCCTGATCTTAACGGTTTTGGTAAGGTGGACACGAAATGTTTTAGCTGACAGTACCGCCATTCATTAATCTTCCAATTTTTTTGTTTTAAACGATCCATTGTGCAAATCTTCCCCTTATCTACAATATCCCTGACCCGTGCATCCTCGTCTGTGATCCAACTGCCTCCCATCTTTTTTTGTCCTGGTGGGAAGAAGTTTGTGTCTCTTAGAGGAATTAATGGTGAATTGTGTTTCCATTTATTCTTTTTATGAATTATATCCCAAATTCTCATGGCTTGGTGTGTGATCAAATGTGTGTTTGTGTTTAATTTCCTATATTGTGAAGGGATCCATACAACTTTCCCCAATTGTGTGTTACTCATAGTGCATTCTATTTTTACCCAGCTTTTTTCCCTTTTTAACTTCCCCCATTCCGTCACTCGTGAAAGTAGTGTTGCATCGTAATATTTTTTGAAGTCTGGAATCGCTAGACCTCCTTGATTCTTGCCCTTTGTTAGTACTGAATATTGTATTCTAGCTTTTCCCTTTTTCCAAATAAATTTGGAAACTAGGGATCTCAGAGTTTTAAAATATGCTTGAGGGATCGGTATGGGTAACATTTGATATTTATAGGCTATTTTCGGTAGTATTGCCATCTTAATGATGTTTATTCTTCCTATCCACGATAGTTGTCTATGTGAAATCCTATTTAATTCCATTTTAATTTCATTTAACAGGGGTATATAATTTTCTTTTAATACATTTTCGGGATCTACAGTTAGTATAATTCCTAAATATTTTAATACTGGATTTTTCCAAGAAAAGGGGAATTCCGATCTTAATTTTTCTTCTTTTTTTTATATTGATATTTAGTATCTCCTATTTTACCGGGTTAATTTTTAAATTGGAAAGTTCTCCATATTTTCTTAAGATTTCCATCAGATTTGGGAGGGTTACTCTTGGATTTGATATATAAAGGAGGACATCATCCGCAAATGCGTCAACTTTGTGCTCTACCTCTCCAATCTTTACTCCCGAGACATCTGGGCTTCTTCTAATTGTTGCCAGGAGGGGTTCCAGAGAGAGGACAAACAACAGCGGGTATAGGGGACAACCCTGCCTGGTTCCATTGGACATTCCAAATGGCTCGGAGGGGATCCCATTTACTTTTACCCTGGCTGAAGGGCAGCTATATAATGTTTTTATCCAGGCCATCATTTTTGCTCCTATCCCCAATTCCTCCAGAGTTTTAGTCATAAATTCCCATCTTACTCTGTCAAATGCTTTTTCTGCATCTATTGACAGTATTAGTCCCTGGGATCCACTTCTAGCCATCTGCTGCATCAAAAGAAGTGTTCTTACTCCATTGTCCTTCCCTGTCTCCCCGGTATGAAACCCACTTGATCACTATGTACACATTTCGTCATCCAGTTCCTCAGCCGGTTTGCCAGTACTTTTGCGAAAAGCTTTGTATCTATATTTAATAATGAAATGGGTCTATAGCTTGAACATGTTGTAGCGTCTTTTCCTTCCTTCAAGATTATTGTAATTGAGGCTAAGAGGGCTTCTTTACTCATTTCATATATTTGACCTAGACCGTTGAAGTAATCTTTTAATTTGGGTATCAATAGTTTGTTATATTTTTTGTAATAGTTCACTATAAACCCATCTGGTCTGGGGCTTTTTCCTGAGTTTGTAGTTTTAAGAGCTATTCTTATTTCCTCCTCTGTGATTGGGGCCTCCAACTGATCTAGTTTATCTTGTTGTGTTTTGGGGAGCCTCGCATCGCTAAGATATTGTTGGGTTTTACTTATTTTATCTAATGTCTTCTCATCTGCTGGTTCTTTAATATTATAGAGTTTCCCATAGTATTCCTGAAACACCTTTGCTATATCAGCAGTTGAATAGACTAATTCTCCCTTGCCAATGCCATCTCTTATCCTCTCTATATAGTTCATTGTTTTCTTTCTTTTTAACACCCTCGCCAGTTTCTTCCCGATCTTATTATTCCATTGATAGTTCTCCTTAATGATTTTGTTGTTGCCCTGTCTTATTTCTTGTACCAAAAATAATTTTATTTCCTCTCTTTTTATTTCCAATTGGTGTTGGGTCTCTGTATCATGTGAATTTTTGTGTCGTTGTTCTAGGTCATAGATATCTTTTATCAATCTTTCTTTTTTTTTTCTACTCTCTCTTTTTTCCTCCTGGCCCCTTTAGAAATTAGAATCCCCCTCATGTATACCTTTTGGGCCTCCCAAAGTTTGTTTTTTGGGGTATCTTCTCTTTCATTTATCTGAAAATATAATTCAATTTCTTTTCCAATTTCTTCTCCCCATTTTTTATCTCTCAGTAATTCCTCATTTAATCTCCAGGTGTTAATTTTAGTCTGACCCTCTACTATTTTCAACTTCATCTTAACTGGGGCATGGTCCGACCATGTCTTGATCACAATTTTTACCTCAGTCACCGCCTCTATTTCCCTGTGTTCAATCAGTATATGGTCGATCCTGGAGTATGTCCCATGCACAGAGGTTTCTCTTCAGATCGTATAAATCTTTTGCCTTTTAATACTGACATT
Source organism: Pelophylax lessonae (assembly GCF_965119305.1). Lineage (NCBI taxonomy): Eukaryota > Metazoa > Chordata > Amphibia > Anura > Ranidae > Pelophylax > Pelophylax lessonae. Next base: position 241,709,570 of record NC_138776.1, read on the forward strand.
TCTAAAGGAAAAAATAACATTTAAACTTACTCGTGGATGTATTGTCGGCTCCCGGCAACACAGATAAAAATGAAAAAAAAAAAAACTGTGTAGGGTCCCCCCTTCCAGTCCAAACCAGGCCCTTCAGGTCTGGTATGGATTTTAGTGGGAACCTCACGCCAAAATAAAAACGGTGTGGGCCCCCCAAATCCATACCAGACCCTTATCTGAGTATGCAGCCTGGCAGGTCAGGAACGGGGGGAGGAGGGGGAGCACCCCCCCTCCTGAATCATACCAGGCCACATGCCTTCAACATGGGCGAAGCGTTTTTGAAAATGTTTTCTATTTTTCGGGTCCGGCGGGCATTGTCATTGACGATGGATTTACATTGAGGGACACTATTTTTTTCTTTTTAATAAAGGACTTGTCAAAAACTGTGTTTACTTTTTCACACTTTTTTGGTGAATGGGTAGGGGTACTATGTATCCAATATCCATTCACATGGGGGGGGGGGCGGGATCTGGGCACACTCTTGTTAAAGGGGGCTTCCAGATTCCAATAAGCCCCCCCACCTGCAGACCCCCACAACCAGAGCCCAGGGTTGTCGGGAAGAGGTCCTTTTCCCCATCAACAGGGGGAAAAGGTGCTTTGGGGCACCCCAAAGCACCCTCCTGATGTTGAGGGCAAGCAGCCTGGTATGGTTCAGGAGGAGGGGGACCCTTTCCTGGCCTTCAAGGCTGCATGCTCGGATAAGGGTCTGGTATAGATTTTGGGGGGGACCCCACACCTTTTTTTTTCTTTAATTGTGGCATGGAGTTCCCCTTAAAATCAATACCCAACCCAAAGGGCCTAGTATAGATTTTGGGGGGTATCCCATGTGTTTTTTTTTCTTATTCTGTCATAGGGTTCCCCTTAACCACCTAAATACAGGTCATTTTCACCCCCTTCCTGCCCATACCAATTTTAAGCTTAAGTGACTAAAAGTGACAGGGACACAAAACTTGGGGGGCACCAAGAGGGGATCCAGGACTACAACATATCCATACATTTTAAAAGTGGAGTATGCCTGTACACTACACTGACTGCACTAAACTAACTCAACACACTTTTCACTAACTACCTGCCTAATCTCTATTATCACACACTATACACGGCTGCCATGCCAGCAGCAGCCTTATATAGTGTGGGGGGCATGGAATTAGCCCCTGATCCATGATTGACCAAAGGCACCCTGCCTTTGGCCAATCATGGCTCTAACAGGACATTGTGCTGTGATTGGCCAAGGCATACAGGTCAGGTGCATGCTTTGGCCAATCATCAGCAATAAGTGCACTGCAACAGCGCGGTGCATTATGGGGTGCTCATTGGTGGGCAAACTTCCTGCCGAGCAACCCATTTGTTCATGTGTTCTGCGAACACACGAACAGCTGATGTTCGACTCTAACACAGAGCCCATCCCTAATGGGCACTGATCAGGCTGCATCGATGGGCATTGGTGAGGGTAAAGGTGGGCACTGACCAGGCTGCAATGGTGAGGCTGCAGATGGGCACTGATCAGGATGTATTAATGGGCAATGGGGAGGCTGAAGATGGGCACTGATCAGGCTGCATTGATGGGGATTGGTGAGGGTGCAGGTGGGCACTGACCAGACTGCAATGGTGAGGCTGCAGATGGGCACTGATCAGGATGTATTAATTGGCAATGGTGAGGCTGAAGATGGGCACTGGTCAGGCTGAATTAATGGGCAATGGTGAGGCTGAAGATGGGCACTGATCAGGCTGCATTGATGGGCAATGGTGAGGCTGCAGGTTTGGGCACTGATCAGGCTCTATTGATTGGGCAATGGTCAGGCTGCATTGATGGGCAATAGTGAGGATTTAAGTTTTTTTCCTGAAACTTCCCTCTTAAAATAGGGTGTTATACGCCTGTGCATGTTATATGCCGATAGATACGGTATTTAAGAATTTTCATTATACATTGATTATGCATTTGTTGTGACTTGCACTTCATTTCCACCACCATGGACTATTTATGATTTTTTTATTATACATTGATTATGCATTTTTTTTGTCACTTTTTTATTTACATGTTTTATTATTCAGCGCGGCAGCTCTATACTGATACAAGGCTGACAGTTGTAATTGCGTAATTGATGAAAACTGTTTTCGGAGATTATCATAACATCCTGCATCATTCATTGCACTTTTTTACACTATTGTATCATTGTGGCATGCAAGATAACAAACCACAGCTTCTGAAAATTGATGTATATAAAGGAGCATAGAGCTGTCCAAGAGATAAAGAAGCATTTGGATTCAGAAAGAGCCCACTGACCCATCATTGACAAAAAGGTAAACTCAATTTCTAAAGAAAAAAACTTGGAGGGAGGAAAAAAGAAAATATGAGGAGATCCCTTAAATGAAGAGTCAGACTTTTCTCATTAAAGACTGGTCTCTGGGGTCAACCAAGAATTTCCCTTTTTTTCCCTGCTGTGAAAATTATAGTAAATACTTTGACATAACCAGACTTTTTTTTGTTACCTGTACAGACATGTATCATCTACTCCTTCTCCTTTTGTTGGGAACCATCTATGCCCAGGAACCAGGTGAGCTGACAATCTAATAAATCTGTATTCAAATTTTGACGGTAAAAAAGAAACACATTGTTAATTTTTAGTGAGAAAATGTTTAAACTTTTTATTGCTTAATGACTATTTAAGGCTCCAGCATACATTATCGAAATGAATTACTGTATTTGTTTTATTTTTATATAAGTGAGGTAGGGTTAGGACCTCTAAGGTTGGGAAAAAGGGGAATGTCTGATATTTAGAGCAATAAGGTGTGCTGTTAACCCAGTAAATAGGCTGCATTGAATCTGAAGTTTATTTTAATATATTATATAACTTTTGCTAAAAAAAATTATCAGAAATAAAATGCTAACAAAGTTTTCGGCCTTCCCCTACTTTTCTAAGAAAGAAACATTTATATTTTTGTCTGTGTTGCTTTGGGAAATGTCCCCTCACTTCCATCCTGTCTATTAAAATATTGTCCTTAGTGAAAATCTAAGAAGCCTTGGATAGCAGTAAAAACTTGACAGGGAGTTCTAGTCCTTCCCTACGCTATCAAATCTAAGTACAAACATTTTGGCTTGACATACAATTTAATACAGTACACCTTAGTATATGGAAATGTTTTGTGTTAAGCAGGTTTTTTTTTCTCAGAGAATCCCCACCTTTCACCAGGATAGGGGGGTGGGGGGTTGAGCATGCTGCAGCAACTGGGTGTGGGAGAGTCCTAAAGGGGCATTACATTTTAGGAGGGTGCTCCATACAGAGTGCAAAGTTCTGGAGGGTGCTTGGCACAGGATGCAGTGTTCAGGAGGGTGCAAGGTACAGGGTGTAGTGTTCAGGAGGGTGCAAGGTGCAGGGTTCAGGAGGGTGCTAGGTACAGGATACAGAGTTTAGCAGGGTGCTAGATACTGGGTGCAGGGTTCTGGAGGGTGCAAGGTACTGGGTGCAGGGTTCAGCAGGGTGCTAGGTACAGGGTGAAGGGTTCTGGAGGGTGCTATGTACAAGGTGCAGAGTTCTAGAGGGTGCTAGGTACAGGGTGCAGAGTTCTGGAGGGTGATAGGTACAGAGTGCAGAGTTCAGGAGGGTGCTTGGCACAGGGTGCAGTGTTCAGGAGGATGCAAAGTGAAGGTTCAGGAGGGTGCAAGGTACAGGGTGCAGGGTTCAGTAGGGTGCAAGATACAGGATGAAGGGTACAAGAGAGTGTTAGGTACTGGGCGCAGGGTTCTGGAGGGTGCAAGGTACTTGATGCAGGGTTCAGCAGGGTGATAGGTACAGGGTGAAGGGTTTTCGAGGGTGCTCTGTACAAGGTGCAGAGTTCTGGAGGGTGCTAGGAACAGGGTGCAGAGCTCTGGATGGTGCTAGGTACAGGGTGCAGGGTTCTGGAGGATGGTAAGTACAGGGTTCTGGAGGGTGCCAGGTACAGGGTGCAGCGTTCCACCCCCGAATTCGCTCTCTAGTGTGATAGGCGATGGTGAGAGGTGCTGCGGGTGAGGAGAATCGCAAAGGGGCAACATCTGGCTGGCTGCCCAGCTTTATTACACCAGCTGTGCAAGGGGATGGTTCAGAGCAGTGGTTTGGAAAGGAGTGCTGTCTCTTCTAAATACAGAAGCCAGGCTTCTGTGGTTATAAGTGACAATAGTAATCAGAAAGCACAGGGCCAGTGCTGGAGATGGAACTCTATTCCGCCACGTGCCAGCTGGAAAAAAAGCCTTGGTGTTAAAGCAGGTGCATTAATGCAATAAAAAATTGTTTAGGAGGCCCTAATGAAAAATGCTGAAACATGCACAGATCCATAGCTCCACTTAAGACTGGCATCTCCTGCACATGGACAACCTGGGTGCCAGCCTTTACAGTCCGTCTCCACCCTTCATTGAAATTAGAGAAAAATCAGCCGTACGCCAATAAGCTCTTCTTGCAGTATTTTTTTATTTTTAATAATTGATACGTTGACTGTATACAGTAATGTCTCCAACCCAAAACCCAAACCAAACCACACTGGTTTGCTCACAAGCACGCCTATCCTTGTGAGCAAACAAAGAGTGATAAGAAGTATCAAGGAAGGATGGTTTTAGGTTGGAGACATTACTGCATGCAGTCAACGCATAAATAAAAATTCAGCGAGAAGAACTAATTGGAATGCGGCAGATTTTTTCCTATTTCCACAGAAAAAAAGCTGATCTACTGAAAGCAGCTGATTAAATATGAGATTTTGAGAAGTTCAGTGGAGAAGAAACTGGTCCACGATTGATTGTTACAGCCCACTGTACACTAGTGATCGATTGATATAGTTTTTTTAATGCCGATACCGATATTTTGGTCATCGGATATCGGTATCGGCCGATATTGGCCGATATTTTCGGACATTTTTTTTCACAGGTACCCTTGTGGAGGGATCTGGGGGTCTAAAAGACCCCAAACCCCTCCTCTGCACTTAAAAGCATTCAAAATGCCAAGTTTGTCTGTTTTGAATGCTGTCATTTTTGTTTAATTTGGCGCTGAGGACCCGGAAGTGATATCATGACATCACTTCCGGGTTTTTACATGGAGACCCGATCAGAGCCGAATGTGGCTTTGATCAGGTCTTCTCTTCGGCGGCCGTGCAGATAGGATGCCCGGGTCTCCCGGTGGGACGGGAGACCTGGGCGAGCCGCAGAAGGTGGCGGGAGGGGGGGACGTCCCCTCCCGCTCCTTGTAATGACAGCCTAGCGGCTTCTCAGCCGCATAGGTTCTCATTACAAGACAGCCAAGAAACAAAGAGAAAAGACAAGCGCCTCTGAGTAAAGACTGCAGCATTTATTTAGCGAGGTACATTAAAAACGTACATCTGGGTAAGTAAATGTAGATATGTGGGTCCTCCGGCGTCCGGGATCGGCATGGGGCCACTGCTTATGGTCGATTGTCCTCTGTGTCGTTCCGGTTCCTGTCCAGCAGGAAATGAGATGGTATGTGTGGACTTAGACCAAGGCTTGGACTGCAGGGTGAGCCACACTGTTGCCGTCTGTGGATCTTCTAGCATGCTGACAAGACAGCCGACCATCGGCTATGGACGCCGGTACCGGGGTGATGCCTCTAGCTGCAGGCATCACTCCGGTACAAGCACTTTCCAAAATATCGGCAATATCGGTAACCTCAGGAGCCGATTCCAATATATCGGGGAAAGTACATATCGGCCCCCAATATATCGGTGTTGCCGATAATCGGTCAATCCCTACTGTACACCCCTGTTGCCTTTTTGTACCTACTGCCCATTCCTCAGGCCCAGGTGCCATTAGTCAATGTTTTCCCTGCTTTGGTGCTTACTTAGGGCCAGTGAAGGAAGATGTTCACCAGACTGGGTTCTTCCACTACAATGATTTGGTTTATTTCTTTCGTGTTTTCAGATTTTTTTTTTTCTGTTGTTCCTAACACTATTCTCTTTGCATGTATTTTGTTTTCCACTGACCTTTTAAACCAAATCCCACTCAAAGGAAACAAATGCAACATCAATATTTTTTAGTGGGCTGTAGGTAGCACAAGTAAAGGGACTGTAATGGCTCCTGTAACATGTCCCCAATTTCTCATGTCCCATGCAGTAAGTGTTTTATCCCTCAACCACACAGTGTAGGCTGAACACATAGCAATGTATCTAAGATTAAAAATACTGAATATAATGTGTGGTCCTTTGTTGCTGCACCAGGGGCCCTATATATCTAGTAAATTTACTAGCACTATAGTATGCCATTGACTTAATTTCTTCCTTTAACCATTTCAGCCCCGGAAGGTTTACCTCCCTTCCTGCCCATTCCATTTTTTGTGATATGGCACTGCGTTACTATAACTGAAAATTGTGACGCTGTACCCAAATAAAATTTATGTCCTTTTTTTTCCCCCACAAATAGAGCGTTCTTTTAGTGGTATTTGATCACCTTGATTTTTTTTAAAAAAAGACCGTCCATTTTGAAAAAAAAAAACAACAAAATTTTTTTACTTTATGCTTTAAAACATACCCAATAAAAACATGTAAAAATCGAATTTCTTCATTAATTTAGGCCAAAGTGTATTCTGTTACATACTTTTGGTAACAAAAAGATCCCAGTAAGTGTATATTGATTGGTTTGCGCAAAAGTTAAAAAGTTATAGCGTCTACAAACTTTGGGATATATTTATTGAATTTTTATTTATTTTTTAAATTTTTTTTACTAGTAATGGCGGCGATCTTTAGCAGGACTGCGACATTGCAGTGGACAAATTTGACACTAAGTGACACTTTTTGGGAGCCAGCGACACTAATACAGTGATCAGTGCTAAAAAGAAAAAGCACTGTCACTGTACTAACGACACTGGCAGGGAAGGGGTTAACATCAGGGGCAATCAAAAAGGTTAAATGTGCTCCTAGGGAGTGCTTTCTAAGGGGGATGCTTTGACTGGGGGAAGACAGAGATCCGTGTTCCTGCTCAGCAGGAAAACAAGATCTCCATCTTCCCCTCCCACAGAACGGTGGTCTGCCTTTTTTACATAGGCAGACCGCTGTTCTGCCTCTCCTGAGAATGATCGGCGTGTCCTGGCAGACATCCCGTTTGCCACGCGTGCCCTAGACCCAGTGCAAGAAATCATGTACAGCTACGTGCAGGAGGGCCACCCTGACACAGTATATCTCCGCGGGCAGTCTATAACAGGTAAACATCATAATTTGGTAAATATATTTCATGTTTAAAATGTTTTTGTATCAATAGGAGTTAGCTCGGGGTGTAGCTTTGGTCTTACCTGCAGCAAGCATTGTAATATTGAAAATTCAAATCTACTTGTAAACCATCTTAACGTTTTAAATGTATTTTTTTAAGATGGTTGCTCTCAAGATGGCCCAATGTCTCAAGATGACGCAATGTCTCAAGATGAAATAGAGGATCCAAATGGCCAGGAGAATTACTGTGACATGCCTGATACCCTGAAGACAACTGATTTAAATGACTGCCAGTTGGGGAAATGCCACAATGTCTCTATAAAAATAAATAAAAGATTTGGTGATGTTTGTCCAGACAAAAGTACCTGTCACTATCAAGCTTTCAACTGCCTTACAACCTTTGCGTGGGCTCAGGTTAGTGAAAATCCTAAAGAAGATAATTTTTTTCCCTCAATTTTTATTAAACACAGAACAATGTGAAATAGATAGGTGAGAGGATGAGGTGGGATACAAGAGGGCAGAGAGGATAGGTGGCTGAACAAAAATAGAAACCAGTCTTTAACATTTTACAACCCCGACTAAAAGCCACTAAGTATCCTTTTATGACTATAAGATCATTTCAGGATAAGCAATGACAGTAAATTGATGGTTAACCCAAAAGTGATGTTTAGTTATGGAACCTTTTTTACGCTAGGTTTAGTTAGGACCTGGCTTATGGAACCTTTTTTACGCTAGGTTTAGTTAGGACCTGGTTTATGGAACCTTTTTTAAGCTAGGTTTAGTTTGGACCTGGCTTTTCATATGTAATTTCTACAACTTTTTGAAGAACATTCTTGAGAAAATTTTGTGATATTATGGCTAAAATATTTCCTCACCTAATATGTCCACCTTATTGTCTCTTCTCATTAGTGACCATGGTTCTGAATTACTGTTCACCCCGAAGTAGGTTGGAAAGCAGTTTTGTGGTTGGGTGCTATACATAGTCAAGGAGGGCACAGTAGGAGGTTGGAAAGCAGTTTTGTGGTTGGGTGCTATACGTAGTCAAGGAGGGCACAGTAGTAGGTTGGAAAGCAGTTTTGTGGTTGGGTGCTATACATAGTCAAGGAGGGCACAGTAGGAGGTTGGAAAGCAGTTTTGTGGTTGGGTGCTATACATAGTCAAGGAGGGCACTGTAGTAGGTTGGAAAGCAGTTTTGTGGTTGGGTGCTGTACATAGTCAAGGAGGGCACAGTAAGAGGTTGGAAAGCAGTTTTGTGGTTGGGTGCTATACATAGTCAAGGAGGGCACAGTAGTAGGTTGGAAAGCAGTTTTGTGGTTGGGTACTATACATAGTCAAGGAGGGCACAGTAGTAGGTTGGAAAGCAGTTTTGTGGTTGGGTGCTATACATAGTCAAGGAGGGCACAGTAGTAGGTTGGAAAGCAGGTTTTGTGGTTGGGTGCTATACATAGTCAAGGAGGGCACAGTAGTAGGTTGGAAAGCAGTTTTTGTGGTTGGGTGCTATACATAGTCAAGGAGGGCACAGTAGTAGGTTGGAAAGCAGTTTTTGTGGTTGGGTGCTATACATAGTCAAGGAGGGCACAGTAGTTGGTTGGAAAGCAGTTTTTGTGGTTGGGTGCTATACATAGTCATGGAGGGCATAGTAGTAGGTTGGAAAGCAGTTTTGTGGTTGGGTGCTATATATAGTCAAGGAGGGCACAGTAGTAGGTTGGAAAGCAGTTTTGTGGTTGGGTGCTATACATAGTCAAGGAGGGCACTGTAGTAGGTTGGAAAGCAGTTTTGTGGTTGGGTGCTGTACATAGTCAAGGAGGGCACAGTAGTAGGTTGGAAAGCAGTTTTGTGGTTGGGTGCTATACATAGTCAAGGAGGGCACAAAAGGAGGTTGGAAAGCAGTTTTGTGGTTGTGTGCTATACATAGTCAAGGAGGGCACAGTAGTAGGTTGGAAAGCAGTTTTTGTGGCTGGGTGCTATACATAGTCAAGGAGGGCACAGTAGTAGGTTGGAAAGCAGTTTTGTGGTTGGGTGCTATACATAGTCAAGGAGGGCACTGTAGTAGGTTGGAAAGCAGTTTTGTGGTTGGGTGCTGTACATAGTCAAGGAGGGCACAGTAGGAGGTTGGAAAGCAGTTTTGTGGTTGGGTGCTATACATAGTCAAGGAGGGCACAGTAGTAGGTTGGAAAGCAGTTTTGTGGTTGGGTACTATACATAGTCAAGGAGGGCACAGTAGTAGGTTGGAAAGCAGTTTTGTGGTTGGGTGCTATACATAGTCAAGGAGGGCACAGTAGTAGGTTGGAAAGCAGGTTTTGTGGTTGGGTGCTATACATAGTCAAGGAGGGCACAGTAGTAGGTTGGAAAGCAGTTTTTGTGGTTGGGTGCTATACATAGTCAAGGAGGGCACAGTAGTAGGTTGGAAAGCAGTTTTTGTGGTTGGGTGCTATACATAGTCAAGGAGGGCACAGTAGTTGGTTGGAAAGCAGTTTTTGTGGTTGGGTGCTATACATAGTCATGGAGGGCATAGTAGTAGGTTGGAAAGCAGTTTTGTGGTTGGGTGCTATATATAGTCAAGGAGGGCACAGTAGTAGGTTGGAAAGCAGTTTTGTGGTTGGGTGCTATACATAGTCAAGGAGGGCACTGTAGTAGGTTGGAAAGCAGTTTTGTGGTTGGGTGCTGTACATAGTCAAGGAGGGCACAGTAGTAGGTTGGAAAGCAGTTTTGTGGTTGGGTGCTATACATAGTCAAGGAGGGCACAAAAGGAGGTTGGAAAGCAGTTTTGTGGTTGTGTGCTATACATAGTCAAGGAGGGCACAGTAGTAGGTTGGAAAGCAGTTTTTGTGGCTGGGTGCTATACATAGTCAAGGAGGACACAGTAGTAGGTTGGAAAGCAGTTTTGTGGTTGGGTGCTATACATAGTCAAGGAGGGCACAAAAGGAGGTTGGAAAGCAGTTTTGTGGTTGTGTGCTATACATAGTCAAGGAGGGCACAGTAGTAGGTTGGAAAGCAGTTTTGTGGTTGGGTGCTATACATAGTCAAGGAGGGCACAGTAGTAGGTTGGAAAGCAGTTTTGTGGTTGGGTGCTATACATAGTCAAGGAGGGCACTGTAGTAGGTTGGAAAGCAGTTTTGTGGTTGGGTGCTGTACATAGTCAAGGAGGGCACAGTAGTAGGTTGGAAAGCAGTTTTGTGGTTGGGTGCTATACATAGTCAAGGAGGGCACAGTAGTAGGTTGGAAAGCAGTTTTGTGGTTGGGTGCTGTACATAGTCAAGGAGGGCACAGTAGTAGGTTGGAAAGCAGTTTTGTGGTTGGGTGCTATACATAGACAAGGAGGGCACAGTAGAAGGTACACAAACATATCTTTTTTTTTTAAATCAGCCCTCTGATAATAAATGTAAACTTCAAAGTGGGGTTTATCTATAAACAGGACTTTGAAACCAGGCAGATTCACCCATCGCCATTCTTAATTTTCCAAGGTTTCCTCAAATCTTGCTTGAAATTCAGCAAACCTGAACTAAGAGGTGATTCCTTTTGAAAGGCAAATGCTGTTACATTCTGGCTATTTTTAAGGCTAATAATCAAAGTTCTGTGAAAAAGGCATAAAAAGCTTGAGAGTTCCATGGGGGATATGTACCAATGTATTTTTTTTAAATGTTATATGGTAGTGAGAGTGTCTTTTCATGCGGCTTAGAGAGCAACATTGAAAATTTACAAAATCTTTAAATAAAATACTTGGGGGATGCATTAAAGCAGCACTCAATCTGATTTATTCCAGTAAAGAAAACTTTTTTCAGATAACTTTCTCCTCAAACTTTTTCTTCAAAAAAAATACCAACTTTGACTTTGACCAGCAGATGGAAATTGGGCAGTAATTTGCTGTGGCTGTCCTTTTTTCTGCAAATGCAAAGCTGTCCGGTATAAATTTCTATCAAGTTCTCATAGGAATTTGGAAAATGCAGATGATATAGCAGGATAAAATTGTCCAGCAGCAAGAACATTATACATAACAGGCCCACATTTACTAAAAAGATAAAAAGTACAGGCAGAAATTTTACTATATACTAGGATATGGTGTAAAATTGGTCAGTGACAGGGCAGGTTTCATTAGGAATCATACATTTTAGGCAAGCACCAGTTAAACTTAGATTATCTATGGGAATAGGAGGGGGGGGGGGGGTTGTTGTTGAATGTGAGCCATATAATGTAAGGTATTGTAAGGTATTTTAGGTGCACACTGTTCTTCTGTAGCGCCCACCCCCTCAAATGCTGCTGAGCTTTGTCCCGGGTTCTTTCCCACTAGTGTGATGGCAGACAGGCAAACAGCAAAATTCACTCTTTCTGGCTCAAAGAACAGTCTAAAGCAGGCATGTCCAACCTGCGGCCCGGAACTGCAGGCAATGCGGCCCACTGCCCCCTGACAATTTTTTATTTTTTTGCTGGGGAGGAAGGAAGTTGAGTCGGGGGAACGGCCACAGAGGCAGCCTCGGAGGGGATCATCCACTGGTTGAGTAAAATTAGTGCTGGGGGGGGGGGCGCGGCAGCACGGGAAGGGTGCGGCGGCGTTTTATTACTTATATACTTTAACTATAGTATATATTTTATATGCGGCCCAAGAAAATTTCTCTACACTCGATGTGGCCCAGAGAAGCCAAACGGTAGGACACCTATGGTCTAAAGGTTGCCTTTTTCTGTATTTTTTGCTCAATAATTTGCATAGGGCAGGGAGCTGTGGGATACTCCAGAACGCTGAACAGTAATAATAGGACACTCTTCACTTCTGCAGCTACTTCTTAGGACAGTCCCCCTAACAACAGCTCAGGGAACAGACAGCACTGGAATGCCATAAGCAATGCCAGGCCAGGCAAGCCTTGGTAATAATGCACCAGGGGTTAACAGCAGCAACAGTCACCCAGATCCTGCACTCAGGGCTGTACTCACAAGTCCTTAAGTATCAGAATGACTCCCTCCTTTGTTAGGCAGACATTTCCTTAGTGGATTCTCCAGACCAGATCCTAGGTGCAAACCCCCCTTCTTTAGCTTAAGATGTTTTTAGTAAATAGGCCCCTCATCTTTAGCATAGCTGGAATCTCAATAAACTCCTGGTAAATGTCAGTTGGGTTGCCTGAGAGGCTGGGAACTTCTCCTGGACAAGACCCAACCTGCTCCAGACTATTTATGTGCTCTGCAGCCCACTACTGGTCACACCTCCCCAGGGATTGGCTGAAACCCCATAAATATTCAGGCTACTCCTTTGATCTGCTCCACTTCCATGTTCTGGAACCCTCCAGACAGCAGGGAGGAGCAATCAAGCCTGCAGTCTGTGGGACCCTGATCAGTCCAAAGAAATCAGCAGCTGCTCCACTGATTACAGAGGAGTTCAAAATGGACAGAATTTACCTGACAGCCTAGCACCTAACTAGGACCATACTACATCATACAGAGGTGTGCTGCAAGCAAAAATCAGCCTAAAGAACAGATGGTCAGGAACATGTGAATGCTCAGCTTATAGTACTCCAAGCCTAAAAAATGACTGCATCAACTTAACATAAAAAACACCAAAGAAATACAAACTCTAATAACACCCATGAAGCAAAAGCCATTTTTCTAAAGGAAGCCGTGCACAAAATTGCTATGGGCAGGATAGCAGATAAGTGATTGCTGAACTCAAATGATCTACAAAATAAAACGAAAGACAAAAAAGGCAGGGAATGGGTTATTTGGTGAAGGAGCTAGAACTTTGAAAAAAAAAAAAACAGTTTTCTAACTGACCCTAATCTATCCCTATATGCAGTTTATGGTTTTTCCCTATGCTTTCCCTGCAACAGCTTCCAATTTACTATGGCTGCTCTGTGCTCCCCTTTAAAAGTTGTCGTTTTTGATAGAGAGCCAATTATTGAAAAAAGTATTGAACAAAAAAAAAAGAGATTTCTTTGGATTTTGTGTCTGGGGGGTCTAAAAAGTGTACCTGTGAAGTCTCAGCTCTGTAGCATGTCCGGAACCAGAAAAAAAGATAATTTTCCTTAGAATTTCAGTAGCACAGGGATGGGGTTACGCTCCTTTCACACCTGGGCGTTTTTGTTTCAGGCGTTTATTGGGCGTTTTTTGGGTGTCTTTGGAGGCAGGCATGACATCTGAACTTCTGTATAGGGGTATATATACACATACACATATATATATATATATATATATATACACATACACACACACATATATATATATATATACACATACACACATATAGGTGTAAAAGGGGATCAACCCCATCCCTGCGCTACTGAAATTCTAAGAACAATTATCTTTTTTTTCTGGTTCCGGACATGCTACAGAGCTGAAACTTCACAGGTACACTTTTTAGACCCCCCAGACACTAAATCCAAAGAAATTTCTCTTTTTTTCTCCAATAATTGTTTCAATAATTGGCTCTCTATCAAAAAATGAATTTTTGATAGAGACTTTTTTTTGTGTGAAAAATAGTCCCTGGGGCATGACCCAGAACCCTATGCACTTTTTAGGGGCATTTATTGAGTTTTAGGGCTTCAAAATGGTGTTTTTTGATTCGATATATATATATATATATATATATATATACAGTATATAGACACATATATATTTATATATATATCTCTATCAAAAACTACAATTTTTAAGAACTTTTTTTGTGTGATTAATAGTCCCCTGGGCATGACCCAGAACCCTAGGAACTTTTTTAGGGGCATTTATTGGGTTTTAGGGCTTCAAAATTGTGTTTTTTTATTCCATATATATATATATATATATATACCCCTGTACGGAAGTTCAGATGTCATGCCTGCCTCCAAAGACGCACAAAAAACGCCCAATAAACGCCTGAAACAAAAACGCCCAGGTGTGAAAGGAGCGTAACCCCATCCCTGTGCTACTGAAATTCTAAGAAAAATTATCTTTTTTTTCTGGTTCCGGACATGCTACAGAGCTGAAACTTCACATGTACACTTTTTAGACCCCCCAGACACTAAATCCAAAGAAATTTCTCTTTTTTTCTCCAATAATTGTTTCAATAATTGTCTCTCTATCAAAAACGACAATTTTTAAGAACTTTTTGTTGTGTGATTAATAGTCCCTGGGGCATGACCCAGAACCCTAGGCAATTTTTAGGGGCATGTATTGGGTTTTAGGGCTTCAAAATGGTGTTTTTTGATTCCAGAAGTCCGGGTCCCATTGATTTCAATGGGGTTCTGGAATCCGAACCAAACTTTCGGGAAATTCGGGTGTTCTGGTCAAACCGAACTTTTCAAAAGTTCGATCATCCCTAGTCATTATGTCTTTATGGAGCTGGCTTCTTGCACAAGGGTACAGACATGTGGGAATTGTTGCTACAAAGTTGAAAGAACACAACTGTATAAAATGTATTTGTATGCAGTAATATTAAAGAGGTATTTTTATACTTTTGGCCATATAGCAGGTGCAATGGTCACATTTTTGGTCATATTGAGTATAATTGCTTGACAACAATGTGCTTTTTTTTGTTTTTGGCAGGAGTAATGCTGTGTTTGCGTGAACTGATGTATTCATTATCCTTTCCCACTTCTTCCATAGCATTCCTGCAGGTGCCGAAGAGGGAATCTTAGTTCAGTTTCTGGTGTGTGGGCCAATAACCAGATCAGATGTGTTGCTAAGAGAGCGTGTTCAAACCGGAATTATGCATGGATTGGTGTGTGGAAACCTGCCAATGTAAGTGACAGTTTAGATTATCATACTATACACTGTAAGAAATTCAACACAATATCTATGTTATGGAGAGGAGGAACAAAAGGAGTTCAAAAGGCTTTCAAATTAAAACACTTGAAAAGATGAACATTATTTTCCTAAATTTAAAATCCCCAAAAAACAAGGAATTAGGCACTCAAAGGCAACCTACAGGCCAGACACAACAATCAATAATTAATATGTTTTTTTTTTTAAATAGTTACATAGCCTTGTGTGCATATAGTATTTTTGCAGAGAATAATCTTCATCCGTTTCCTGCCTTCTGTATGTTAGAAGGCCTTCTTGTGATTTAAGGGTTTCCTACTAAAGATCTCCCATCAAAAAGGCCTTCTTGTGATTTAAGGGTTTCCTACTAAAGATCTCCCATCAAAAAGGCCTTTTTGTGATTTAAGGGTTTCCTACTAAAGATCTCCCATCAAAAAGACCTTCTTGTGAAATAAGGGTTTCCTACTAAAGATCTCCCATCAAAAAGGCCTTCTTGTGATTTAAGGGTCTCCTACTAAAGATCTCCCATCAAAATGGCCTTCTTGTGATTTAAGGGTTTCCTACTAAAGATCTCCCTTCAAAAAGGCCTTCTTGTGATTTAAGGGTTTCCTACTAAAGATCTCCCATCAAAAAGGCCTTCTTGTGATTTAAGGGTTTCCTACTAAAGATCTCCCTTCAAAAAGGCCTTCTTGTGATTTAAGGGTTTCCTACTAAAGATCTCCCATCAAAAAGGCCTTCTTGTGATTTAAGGGTTTCCTACTAAAGATCTCCCATCAAAAAGGCCTTCTTGTGATTTAAGGGTTTCCTACTAAAGATCTCCCATCAAAAAGGCCTTATTGTGATTTAAGGGTTTCCTACTAAAGATCTCCCATCAAAAAGGCCTTCTTGTGATTTAAGGGTTTCCTACTAAAGATCTCCCATCAAAAAGGCCTTCTTGTGATTTAAGGGTTTCCTACTAAAGATCTCCCATCAAAAAGGCCTTCTTGTGATTTAAGGGTTTCCTACTAATCTCCCATCAAAAAGGCCTTCTTGTGATTTAAGGGTTTCCTACTAAAGATCTCCCATCAAAAAGGCCTTCTTGTGATTTAGGGGTTTCCTACTAAAGATCTCCCTTCAAAAAGACCTTCTTTTGAAATAAGGGTTTCCTACTAAAGATCTCCCATCAAAAAGGCCTTCTTGTGATTTAAGGGTCTCCATCTCCTATCAAAAAGGCCTTCTTGTGATTTAAGGGTTTCCTACTAAAGATCTCCCATCAAAAAGGCCTTCTTGTGATTTAAGGGTTTCCTACTAAAGATCTCCCATCAAAAAGGCCTTCTTGTGATTTAAGGGTTTCCTACTAATCTCCCATCAAAAAGGCCTTCTTGTGATTTAAGGGTTTCCTACTAAAGATCTCCCATCAAAAAGGCCTTCTTGTGATTTAGGGGTTTCCTACTAAAGATCTCCCATCAAAAAGACCTTCTTTTGAAATAAGGGTTTCCTACTAAAGATCTCCCATCAAAAAGGCCTTCTTGTGATTTAAGGGTCTCCTACTAAAGATCTCCTATCAAAAAGGCCTTCTTGTGATTTAAGGGTTTCCTACTAAAGATCTCCCATCAAAAAGGCCTTCTTGTGATTTAAGGGTTTCCTACTAAAGATCTCCCATCAAAAAGGCCTTCTTGTGATTTAAGGGTTTCTTACTAATCTCCCATCAAAAAGGCCTTCTTGTGATTTAAGGGTTTCCTACTAAAGATCTCCCATCAAAAAGACCTTCTTCTGATTTAAGGGTTTCCTACTAAAGATCTCCCATCAAAAAGGCCTTCTTGTGATTTAAGGGTTTCCTACTAAAGATCTCCCATCAAAAAGGCCTTTTTGTGATTTAAGGGTTTCCTACTAAAGATCTCCCATCAAAAAGACCTTCTTGTGAAATAAGGGTTTCCTACTAAAGATCTCCCATCAAAAAGGCCTTCTTGTGATTTAAGGGTCTCCTACTAAAGATCTCCCATCAAAAAGGCCTTCTTGTGATTTAAGGGTTTCCTACTAAAGATCTCCCATCAAATTATCTGAACATAATCAGAATTACACCCTTATCAAAACCATAGCTATTAAATTCTAAATACTGTAGTTTTAATTTCATTTTCGCAGTAATTGGCTTCTTCATAGCCAGTTTGAAGATGGATATTGTGGGCTCAGAAACTTTAAATCATTTAGCCCATTGCTAGGTTCTAATTTATTTCCTTTTTCATTTTCCCAAATTTTTGTAGATATGTCTGATCACCCATTTTACAAATGTAGACATGAAAGATTGCATTTTTTTTTTTTTTTTGTTTCCAACAGATTGGATAATTCTAAACTTTCATGAGAAATAAAACTAAATTTTGAATAAATGATTCAGCTAGTTTTTAAAACGCTTGTTCATCTCTTGGTATCAGCACATATTTTCAGCCCTACCTATCAATTCAGTGGCATTGAGCAGGTATCAGAGGAGGATTGGGATCCTTTAGTCTAGGGGCAAGAACAATCGAGTGGCCCTCTTGTGGTAGGGACAGATTTTTGACAAACGTTTCCATATCTTCTATCACCCCAACTTCTTTTGTGACTCTAAACATTTATGGCACTTTTCCACTGCAATTACCGGCTCGTCTCTACTCGGTCCTGCTTGGCCCGGTTTGGTTTTCCACTGCATGGTACCGCATGGTACGGTGTTGGAACGGTTCGGTACTGTTTGGTATGGTTTGCTTTTCCACTAAAAGTAGTACTAAAGTAAGTGGGTGGGATAACAACGATTCTCTGACCAATCAGTGGCTAGTAGTGACAAACAGTCAGCTGCATGCAAAGGATTGTGGGATATGGTACCGGTATGGTACCTCTTGGAACCACAATCAAGGTGGTACTGTTTTAGAGAGCTGTACCGTTCGGTTCCATGTAGTGGAAAAGCGCCGCCGTACTGTACCGTACCGAACCGTTCCTACACCGTACCATGCGGTACCAGCAGTGGAAAAGCACAAAAGCGAGCCGAACCGTTCGGTTCCATGCAGTGGAAAAGCGCTATTTGTCACATGATATTTCACAGCCACAAAGGGAGGTTATGCTGGAAGACTTTCCTTTTCTGGATGCTGTGACCGCAGGACTGAGCTGTTATATAATGCCCAGCATGTGTCACTGATTGCGGTTCCCATTTTACTCACTGTCTCATTGGTGAAGCATCTCTACTCAGGGCCACAAACCCAACAGATCTTGTCAGTACTAACCCAGAGGACAAATACCTCCCTGCCTCCCATCCCAGTTGGCCCTGGCAAGCTTAGTGGGACCATATAGGTAAAAACACAGCAGGAAAAATAATACAATCTTAGAATGCAGAGGCATGTTGCAGTGTAGTCCAGAGCAAAGTGGGCTGATGAATGAACAACATAGCTACAGGGCATCCAGGTGGCCATGGTTCTGCATTGCTGCTCTTTGCATGGTGGGCTTAGGTTTTGTGACTGGGTCAAGGAGAGGATAGTACTAATGTCCCTAGTGTGAATGAATGGCTGGCATAACATTACTGAATACTGTTCATTTTAAAATGTATCTAGAACTTTTCTATAGAACACGCACAGTATGTGGTCCCACTCTGGCTTTTTTTTTGTGAAAAGCAACACTTGGGCTGGGGGAGTTGAATACTGTAGATTTTAAAAGTTATCTAGTGTTTGATTTTCATTTATAACGTTAAGTAAAACTGCAATGGGATAATCTGCACTAAGCTAAGATACAGTAATCTTTGGACTGTAGGCAGTAGGCACCAAAGGGCACCCCCAATGCAGTGCTGTGAAAGGCAGAGGGCATGTCTATGCAAATTCTGACATTACCAAGTCTGTATTTGCAAAGCAACTCCCATAGCTCTGAGGGAATGACCAGAAAGACACATTCAAACAGAAAGGTTTAATACACACCCTTTATTTTATAATTGAGCTCCATACCTTTAGGGTCATCTTATGCTACGGGTGACTAAAACTGCCCTTGTTTGGTCAGTTGCTTTTTCCCTTTAGCATGTTACAGTAAGGCTGCTAGAAACACATGAGTGAAATCAAATTCCCTCTTGACTATCTGTGAGATGGGCCCTCCCTGCAGAAGCGTTTGCCTGATTTTTTTAAATGGTCAAGGATCACCATCTCAACAAGACAACATTGCCACCTTAGCCTTTGTTTAGATGTGCCATGGTGCTGTGCATGTGATCAGCTATGCAACCAGACAGAGAACTGAGTGGTCACATGACCACTGATGGCTCGCTTCTCAGTCTTCATGCTTTCTGCTCTGCCCTTCCAGTGCTCACTGGAACATCATGCTGTGGAGGGGGGTGGGAGAAACTGGATAAGGGTTCCCAGCAGTGAGCTGAGAGGATGAACTGGTTGCCAGTCAGGCACCTGGGCGGATCTCGAATTATTGTCGGGATCCCCGCAGAGCCTGTGACGTCAGCCAAAAGTGGGCTTTAGCCTGCTGTTGACTGAATCTGGGTCACAGGAGTGCAGAACTAAACCCACTCCTGTGACCCACAGGAGAAGTATGGCCAAATTATCGTTGGCCATACTTCTCCTTTAAAGAAGTAGGTTTAGTTGTACTTTAGACTCACAGAATTCTATCTATCTATCTATCTATCTATCTATCTATCTATCTATCTATCTATCTATCTATCTATCTATCTATCTATCTATCTATCTATCTATCTATCTATCTATCTATCTATCTATCTATCTATCTATCTATCTATCTATCTATCTATCTATCTATCTATCTATCTATCTATCTATCTATCTCAATATATAGATCTTTTCCCTCACCTTGTCCATTTTTCTACTATTAATGGCAGCTTTCACATTCCTATCTTGACCTATTTCTGTATCTGAGTGTTTCTACAAGGACCACTTAGACCCCGTTCACACTGGGGCAATCCGACTTGCCGGGGCGACCTCACAGGTCATAACATTGAAGTCAATGCAGGTCGCTCCAGGTCGCCCCAAAGAAGCTCAGGACCCTTTTTCTAAGTCGGAGCGACTTGTGTCGCTCCTATTAGAACGGGTCCGCAGCTTCCCTATGGCATGCGACCTACGGAGACCTGTCAGGCGACCAGGTCACCTAACAGGTCGCCCCAGTGTGAACGGGGTCTCAGGCTGACCATACAATGGTAGAATTTTTTGTTGCAAGAATTTTTGTTTGGTTTTCTACTTATTGAAGCAGTGCCAGGCAGCTTCCATGCTCCGTGTTAGGAAAAGTAGGAGGCTCTTTTGAGATGATTGGACTGTTACATTGATTTTGGAACTGAAGGGGGATTTTAATTAAATATAGCTAACAGTGGAGTTTACTTTTAAGAATAGCTTTCTTGCTCACTAACATATATACTGTAAATATCTTTTTCTTCAACAGTCTTGTGCCTATATAAACTCTAATGGAAGCAGAGTGACCTACACTAACTTTGCTTGTGGGCAGTATCGAACTTCGGGAGCCTGGTGTGTAGCCATGAATTTGTCAAGTAAGTAACAAAAAAAATGTACAATAAAATAGCAAATATTGAACTTTAAAGAGGAAAAAAAAAATAGCAACTACAAAAATTGGAGCTGCTGACTTTTAAAAAACAGCCACTCACCTGTCCCACAATCCAGCAAGGTGCTCACCCCAGGGGCGTAACTACAGGGGTTGCAGGGGTTGCAGTTGCAACCGGGCCCCATGCTCCAGGGGGCCTGTGTGGCTCCCCTGTACATCTGGATAGGAGAGGCGGCGAGGGCAGCATGTAGAGAAATTACTGTCCTCCTTTTTCTTCCTGTAGCTACAGGAGGAAAATCCTCTCCTGCCCTGCAATGAGATTAAAGGGCCCCAGGATCAGTGGGAAGAGTCCCAGACTTGAAGTGAAGGGCCCCGGCCAGGGGTCTGGGTGGGCCCTGCATGGTTTCTTGCACCGGGGCCCTGAAGGTTCTAGTTACGCCTCTGGCTCACCCTAGTCAGTTTCTTTCACCTGCTGTCTTCTTTCCATCTCAACTTCGGGCACTTGGCTGTAACAGCTCAAGGCAGCGATGCCTCTTACCTGTCCCAGAAGATTGCAGGGTGGAGGAAGGAGAACTTCAGCTTCCGATTGCCTAGGCGATCAGAGTGGAAGTTGGAGCGGGAACCTGTCACAATCGAGTGCCCACTTCCCCCCCTGCGCTCCTCAAAAGTGCCAATACTTCAAGAGGAGCAGGGGATGAGCTCTTAAAGCGGAACTCTTTTGGATGGAGCTCCGATTTAAATACAGATGACATCTTAAAAAAACAGTCTATGCAAAATGGCTTCTCACATATCTAGGACTATACTGTAGCACCGATATTTTGTAGACCCTGTCTCGTTGCAAAATTATATTTATATTATTAATAATGTGTTTTTGATGAATTCCTATCATCCCGGATAGGGTGGGAGGTCTTAGACCAGTGATGGCGAACCTTGGCACCCCAGATGTTTTGGAACTTCATTTCCCATGATGCTCATGCACTCTGCAGTGTAGTTAAACATCATGGGATATGTAGTTCAGAGATGTATAGTAACTAAGTAGAACTACTTCACTACTGTACTTAAGTACCGAAAGGCGGTATCTGTACTTTCCTAGAGTAGAATTTTTTTCTCCTACTTCCACTTTTACTTCACTACATTTTTTCAATGATTTCAATACTTCTACTCCGATATTTTTTTTTTGTGCTGCATAGTTACTCGTTACAATTATAAAAATTACCACTGCCAGAACAGTAGATGGCAGGTTTCATGAAGCTCAAAACATGTGTATTATCAGCGCATACGAAAATAAAAGCTACTGTATGTATAAATAAAAGCTGCATTTGAAATAATAAAAAACAATATGATGTTCAAACTTTTGACTTCTTTCTTTAATAACTACATAACACAGTACTTGTACTTTTACTTTCAGTACTTGAGTAGCAATTTTTTTTTCAAAACTACTGGTACTTTTACTTTCAGTACTTGAGCAGCAAAATATTTAAAAAAAACTACTTGCAATACTTAAGTACAAAAAATGTTGAATACTTTAGTACTTCTACTCAAGTCACTTTGTGATCGAGCACTTCCACTTCTACTGAAGTCACTTTTTGATCGAGCTCTTGTACTTTTACTCAAGTATGGGTTTCGAGTACTTTATACAATTCTGATGTAGTTCCAAAACATCTGGGGTGCCAAGGTTTGCCATCACTTTCCTAGATTAATGGAATCAGAGAGGAAGTGGAGTTCAGAAACACTTGATGTGGAGTTAAGAAACACTTGATGTACATTTAATGTACAGCCAAAGGCTCCCCCTATGACAATCTAAACCAGTACCAAATTAATTTGCTATGTGAAGCACAAGCCTCAAAGTAAACCAAAAACATCATTTTTCCTCTCCTGACTGAGCCAAATCCTCCTTCATCTGTACTTCCTATGCTCCCTTTCTCAGACACAGCCTACATGAGAGGGGTAACTCTGTTCTGAACCCAGGAGCAGTGAAGCATCATTGCCACCTCGTCATAGAAAAATGCATTAGATGGTCTTCACTGGTAGGATCAACAGGAATTTGCAGGGGGACTCAGACAATTGTTACCGCAGATGCACTTTTAAATATTTGCTGTAGCACTTTTGTAATGGAAGGCCATCGTTCTACTTTCAATGTAAAGTTTTTGAGGCATCCCCTTGCACCAGACACTTTATAATGGAAAATAGAATGGTTTGGACAGCAGGAGGTGGGACAGTGACTATAAAGAAATAATGGGTGGTGCAGGAAACGTGATCACATTTTACAAATTAAAGCAGCTTATATGGCACAGAAGTATTTCAAATTCCTTGAAAAACATTTTTGGGCTGGAATTCATTAAAGCTCAACTCTGTTCAAAAATTTTTTTTTTAGTTTTAGATAGTAGGGAAAGGGTTTATATATATATATATATATATATATATATATATATATTTTTTTTTTAAGAAAGACTGTTCACAAACCATAAATATGTTGCTTAACACCTCTGTCCTGTTTTATCATCCAGATGGCCTTTGGTATACTTTCAACTGTTGCACGTCACTGCCCTACATCTGTACCATCTAAGAGTGGAGGATCTACGAAGGCTTCTGACCTCCATCTGCAAAATTCCTGTTGCAAAATTGTCTTCTTTCATCTACATCTTCCCCTGCTTTATATTTTACATGCTGATTTTTAAATAAATCATTAATGCATTCAGAATTGTTTTGTGTGTTGTTGTTCTCAAATTTGTGGCTATCAGCAAAAGTCATGGTTTATCATAAAAATCTAAGCTTGATATCACCCACTGTCTGCCTGGCTTTAACCCTCAGGCAAGGTGGCTGATAAAGGGGGGGACCACCAGTCCTCCTGTAGGGGGCCCCAACAACATGGGGAATCGGTGTGTTGAGGTGGAGGGGCACAGAAGGAAGCCCTGTGGGGCTCTCTGCAGCAGGTGAAAGCCAGTTTCTCCGCCAAATGGCTAATTCACACAGGTTCTCTGTTATGTTTGTGTCCGCTAATAAGGATTTTAACGTGTTTTTAGTGAAAATATTGTGTTGATAAATTCGGGGGGGGGGGGGGCGGCCCTGCCAGGTAGGCTGTATGGAGGCCCCGTGATTTCAAACACCAGCCCTGCCCTCAGGTTAAACCTTCTATTCCCTACAACACAACTTGGCTTCTGAGCTGCTGCAATATCATAAGAATCTGCTTTTTAGTTTGTTGGGTTAATTTACATCTTGTTGGATTACTTTACATCTGATTTGTAGCCATTTAAAGTAGAAGGTTTGCAACTTGCAAAAAAATAAACGGTTTGCAAAAATTATTTCCCTGCTCCCCTCTACATAGACTCAAGTAGCTAATGGAATTGTACGTGTGTTCATCTCTGTAGCTCCTTTTAATATTGTATGGGATATACTGTAGGACTAGCAGAAGTGTTCTCTTTAGCTATTTGAGGAAGGGAAAAGTGTCTTTTTATAAAATAATTGCAATTTGAGGAAGGGAAAAGAGTCTTTTTGTAACATAATTGTAAAATAATTGCCTATTTATTTCCGCAATGTTTACATTCAGTACCCCAGGGTGCCTAGTGTAATGTTCTGGTACCTCTGGTACCCTTGTTCCCTATTTCTCTCTTACTAAATTGCGTCCCATCTTGTTATCCAAAAGACGCATACACCTTTAAGACCGGATGACATCATTGCCGAGCGCCGCTATGAGCGGCTATTTCAATCGCCGGCTTTCTCTCACTCATTGCTCGTTCAAACCACATGTTCACCGCACCTTCTCCTGTGAAGTCGGAGCTGCTGACATTTCCCTTTGCTGAACTGAAGCCGGAACCTCGCTGCTGCTCCATATCTCGCTACGGGATCACCTCTCTCTAAGGACACTGTTACTACTAACCTATCTAAGTGATAAGTACCCCACAGGGGATTCTTACTAACCAATCTCCTACTGTCATCTACTGCAATTACCAGGACTATCTGTATCTATCTATCTATCTATCTACTATCATCTGCATAGACAGTTAGCTCTTGGGACTACCTTCAACTATCCTTGCACTAGGTTACTCTGTCTAAGTATACTCCATCTGTGTCCTCTCACCATCTGCACTATACTTGACATCAGAACCTATCTGCTTACCATCACCTGCAACTCTCCTAATACTACTCTTAGTGTTCACCATACAATTGCCTGTCTCTCATCTATACATTCTCATATATTCTATCCCTCCATTAAACATCTGATTGAGTATATGTATATTGCATAACAGGCTGTGCACGGTGATGAAGTCCTAAGAGTTGGATATGTTGTTCAACAGAATCTCTACAAGGCTACTGAGTGTAATAATTCTGCAGCTGTAAATCCATCCACTAACAAAAACGCATGAACGTTACACCTAGAAACATCCATATAGGTTACATGGTTAAACAGTTCTGTTGAAAAAAAAACCCCACAAAAGTCTAACTATTTATTTATTTAATTTATTTCTTCCTATTAGTTGAACTAACTACATACATAAATAGAAAACCTCCATATACAGAATCCTAAACCCACAGTTGATCCAGGGGAAGGAAAAATCTCTCTATAAAGCATGGTACAATTTGCTTCAGCAGGGGAAATACTCTCTCCTGATCTTGCAAGAAGCATTTGGATATTCCCTGCATCAACATTTCTGGTGTTATTACCTATATTTATTAATATCCAGAAGGGATATTATGAACTGTACTTTTACAGTCTCAAGTGAGAAAGTCTGTGGTTGCAGGGCAAAATATAGTTCACAGGCATTCTTGAAGGTCCTGAAATTATGTTAGTCTCCTGAAAAGTGCTCAGGAGTAGGCTCAAAAGGAGGCAACCCAACAGTTGAGGTGGCAGCTGGACGTTCCTTCGGAAGTGAGGCCATCATGGAGGGAATTCCTGGTGGGTTCTTTTCAGATGAGGTGATGGAAGCAGAGAGAGTGTGTAGACAATCTTCTAGCTGGGGGAAGCGATCCTGCAGGTTCTTTACAGCTTGCATGAGGGCTGCGAACTGCTGACACAAAGCCTCCAGCTGGGAAGCACCTATTTCAGCTTTTGACATGAAAGCTGGTTGATACTGTCACGTACCTGGTTGGAGACCAATGTGATGAGAGGGCTTCTCTTGAGCCCCCTGAAGATGATGACAGGGAGTAGAGGGGTGCAAAGAAGCATGGGTTGCCTGTTGGAGACTACTCGTCATGATGTCTGGCTGGAGGGTTGCAGGACAGGGCATCCAGGCCATCAGCTGTAGTACTGGAAAGCCTAGAGTTGAAGCAGGTCCATGGTAGTAGCAGGAGGTGGGAAGTATCTGTTAGGTGAGAATGCAGTCAAGACAGAGCTGAGGTCATGCACAAGAGCCAGATGTGTGTCAAGAGAGTGGTCAAGAAAGCAGACCAGAGTCATACACAGATAGTCAGAAGAGGCGAAGTCCATAAGAGTGCGAAGTCCATTCACAAGTGTGCATCCCTGTATCAGCGCATTCCTAATTTGTCTGTATGCATTCCTGTGTAGCCAAAAGCAGCCATGCAGGGCAGTAGTGATAGGTCTTTGCTTCAGTGCATGCGTTTGCCTTTGATTCGAGCAGTGCCCTGACAATTTCATACTCCTGACTACTGTACTCTAAGTACATTACTCCTGAAGTTCTTCTCTAAGGTAGGATGTACAGTATCTCACAAAAGTGAATACACCCCTCATATTTGTGTAAATATTTTATTATACCTTTTCATGGGACAACATTGAAGAAATGACAGTTTACTACATTGTAAAGTAGTGACTGTACAGCTTGTATAACAGTGTAAGTTTGCTGTCCGCCCGAAACAAATCAAAACACAGCTATTAATGTCTAAACTGGCCACAAAAGTGAGTACACCCCTAGGTGAAAATGTCCAAATTGGGCCCAAAGTGTCAATATTTTGTGTGGCCACCATTTTTTTTTCCAGCACTGTCTTAACCCTCTTGGGCATGGAGTTCACCAGAGCTTCACAGGTTGCCACTGGAGTCCTCTTCCACTCCTCCATGATGACATCATGGAGCTGGTGGATGTTAGAGACCTTGTGCTCCTCCATTTCTACCAGCTTTTTCACATTTAAATTCAAGTTGATGTCCCACATTCGCCCCGGAGACCTTTTTCTGGCCTTGTTGTCCATTCCATCTGGGTTATCACTGGTGAGTCTGACACACTGTTCCCTTGGGGATTTGGGGTATAATACAGATGACTAAGATCTGGGTCTACATTGTTTGGGATTACCTTATTGATTTTTCTAAATGGTATATTCACTGTCATATTTTTCAGTTGATATCTGTACTTTGATAATATTTGTGGATTTAAATCTCGTTACAGATTATACAACCCTCTGGAGTCAAGCTCCTGAAGAATTGGTGTATCCGCAAAACATGTAGAGTACGATTGGATCTTGTCTGGGGATCCCCCCTTTTAGGGGAAACACCACAACCGACACCCAGTCCATAAGAGGAGGTGTTGTACGTTGTATTTTCCTAATTCTGGATCCACTGCAGTGGACCATGTCTGGATGTCTGTAATGTATTTTTATACAATATAATTTTTTTTGTGTTTCCCTTCAAGGAGATGTTTTTTACTCATGTATATATATTACATTTTTGTATTTTTTTAATACTGTCTCAATGTGAGTTCATACGGTACCATGAAAGTCGTCCTTAGTGCCTCCAGTTTGCTAGTTTATTGTTGTGTCTATGCACAACAGTTCTCTAAAAAAGACTCAAAATAAAGAGGCGTTCTTACGGCAATTAGAGACACTGTGTCTTTTACACTCCATGAGGAAGTCAAAGACCCACAAAGACGCTACTTACTTTTAATATGTGATATTAACTTCACATCCTATACCATTGCTAATGTATATGCACCCAACTCCCATCAAGTCTGCTTTCTCAACAAATTGCGACGCAAAATACATACACACCAAAAAGGCTCTCTATTATTATGTGGAGAATTCAACCTCATCCCTGACCCATCTATGGACTCCACGTCTACCTCTAGATGTCAGAGACCCTCACTCCATAGCTCAATATAACAACATGATCTGTTCAATGCATTGCGTTGCTTTCATGCAGGTGAGAGAGACTTCACCTTCTTCTCCACACCCCATCTATCCTATTTAAGCATAGAGCTTTTCTTAGTGGACCAGTGGCTTCTAACTAAGATGACCTCGACCTCAATTAATACAGATTCCCTGCCTTCCAATACCATTCCGATCTGGAGAGTAAAACACTCCTTCTACAAAAGAATGACACCAAACAAATAATAGAAAGACATTTATTGGAGTTTTTTGCAGATAATGAGGCCTTAGTAGCTGACCATTTTACATTATGGAGGCGTTCATTAGGGGTATTTTCATCAAACTGGGGGCGGGAGTAAAGAGGCAGCGACAAAAGCATCTACGCTTGGGTTTCTAAATTTACAAATTAGAAACCCAAAATAAACAAAATCCCCATAAACAGGCACAACTCCACTATGACCTCAGATTACTTATTTTGGAGTAATTTGAGAAGACCTCCAGGAGATAAAAAATGACATATTACGCTAATGGTAACAGAGCGGGGAAGGTCTTGGCCCAATGCCTTCGAGGCTGCAGATATAAATCTAAAATCCCATACATAATACACCCACATACCAAGGACAAATGCTATCATCCTAAAGATATAGTGGATGCCTTCAGCCACTATTAATGTTCACTTTTAAAATCTAAATAGAGATCCAGAAACATTTCAACCAACCCCTGATTTGATTAACAACTTTTTAAACAAACAAACCCTTCCCCAGCTGACGCCAGAACAAATGCAGATGCTAAATTCACCCTTTGATCCCCAGGAAATTCACAAAGCAATAGACACACTACCAATCAATAAATCTCCTGGGCCGGATGGCTTCAAAGGGGAATATTATAAAACTTTCAAACAGGTTTTAAAGCCCTATTTGGTTTGCATTTTTAACACTGCTTTGCCTCTTCCTCTTTTCCCCCAGAGATGCTTAAAGCCCTAATAATAACCCTACCCAAGCAAGGGAAGGATCCATCTACTCCTCAAAATTTTAGGCCTATGTCACTCCTTAACAATGACCTAAAACTATATGCCAAGCTTATTGCCCTACGTCTAATAGATGTCCCCCCCCCACCCCATTGCTTATACACCCGGACCAATCAGGGTTCACCAAGGGACGCCAGACGACGCCCAATAAATATCATCCACTGTGCTAAATTATGAGGGTCGCTTTCTCTGCTTCTAGCACTTGATGCAGAGAAGGCTTTTTACCAAATTCATTGGGGCTATCTAGCTAAAGTATTGTCAGCCTTTTGGTTTGCAGGCCCGATATACTCAGCCATTATGGCCCTATACACCAAGCCCTCAGCTCAGGTTTACACTTCTGGTGTCCTCTCTACTCCTTTCATTATTACAAATGGGTCCTGCCAGGGGTGCCCACTCTCCCCGCTAATCTTTAATTTACTTATGGAACCACTGGAAATGTATATTCGCAAACCACCCCTGCATCACAGATTTTATGGCCCAGAACTCATCACATACCATCAGCCTCTTTGCGGATGATATCATATTAATGCTCACAGATGTAGAAAATTCCCTGGCTTTGGTAAACTCTGCTTTAAAACTGTTTCCTATTACAAGGCGAATGAGTTAAAATCATGCATCGTAGACATCCCTCCACCCAGAAAGCAGAAACTTAGTGCATAGTTTCCTTACACATGAAGTGATACAGGGATAAACTACTTGGGTATTGCACTAACATCAAAAGTTGGAGAATTGTTGAAAGCTAACTATATCCCGTTTTTAGACAAACTACATTTAAAACTTCAGGATATAGCTAAGGTTGAACTTTCTTGGTCAGGCCGCCTGGCAGCTTTTAAGATGGTGCTCCTCCCCCATTTCTTGTACTTATTCAGAACACTACCTATACCTGTACCTAACTTATTTTTTTGTAACAGTCCAATCTATGACAAACCGATACTTGTGGCAAGGTAAAAAGGTGAGATGTGCATTTAGCAAATTGGTTACAACTAGGAAAGCAGGAAGGGTGAGACTGGTAATATTTAAGGATTATTATATTGCCCCAATCCTTGCATCACTTAAAACTTGCTCCCCACAGGCACCAGGTGGGAGGAACTAGAATGTCGTCAAACACAGGGACATAACCTTTTTAACGTTCTTCTAGCTAGCCAATATTATACTTATCAAGCTACAGCATTGTCTCCTACTGTATTAGCTTCACTTCAAGCTTGGCGTATGCTACTAGCCACACCATACCAAGATCCCGTTACTACCTTGCTCCCTCTGCCTCTACCCAGTTTGCCCATTATCATTCTGGACTTAAAAGTCACTTGATGGGTGACCAAAGGAATTAAAGGGATAGATGAACTGATGATAGGTCCAGCACCCAAAACTTTTAGATTCCTGCAGATTGAATATGGCTTGTCCAACTCCGACCACTACACTTACCTACAGATCAAGCATTTTATCCATGCCAATCCAAACACCTCCATATCTCTACCATGAAATGTAGCCCAATATTACTCTAAGTCTAATACCAAGATTGAGGGTATCTCCCTATTTTAAAGCTTGATCAACAATAAAAATACATTCAATAATACCGCTCATATCCAAGCATTGGAAAAAGATTTAAGTATCCGTTACACTCCTGTACAATGGCAAAAGGCGCTCAGCATCACATATGCGGCAACAAAAAGCGTTAACCTGTGGGAATTGACTAAAACATTTTTACTTAGGTGGTACTTAACTCCATATAGGATATCTATTTTCCCCACAAGCTTCTCCTACTTGTTGGAGGAATTGTAGAGCAATAGGTACACTATACCACATACTTTGGACATGCCCGGTTATAGCCACCTTTTGGACAGTGATCTTCCTATTGCCTACACAAATACTGGGGATAATTGCACCCATATTGCCAGGACTGGCTATTCTGTCCTTGTGCTTAGTAGATTGTGGATGACTGTATCCCTAATATCTATTGGCATTGTTTCTATACCTAAGATTAGCTCTAGTACGCCATTGGAAAGATCATACAGCTCGTTCTATCCGTGAAGTGATAGAGACAACCCACACACATGCCACATACGAGATGCTGTTCGCTTCCTCTAAGGGCAGATATCAAACTTCTAAATCTCGGTGGAAAGTATGGATTGATTGGTATAAAATTTTCTCTACTAATTAAATGTGCCATTTACAAAGATGGAAGTTTGACATAAACCTATTGACTGTGATGTTCTGTGCTGTTGTTCTGTTTTGTCCTGTCGTTCTGTTGTTTTGGAACACAGCTCTGTTGCACATAGTACTCTTATGGCGCTTTTCCACTGCATGGAACCGAATGGTTCGGCTCGCTTTTGTGCTTTTCCACTGCTGGTACCGCATAGTATGGTGTAGGAACGGTTCGGTATGGTACGGTACGGCGGCACTTTTCCATTGCATGGAACCGAACGGTACGGCTCTCAAAAACAGTACCACCTCGATTGTGGTTCCAAGAGGTACCATACCCGGTACCATATCCCACAATCCTTTGCATGCAGTCACTACTAGCCACTGATTGGTCAGAGAATCCCACCCACCCCATTGTTATCCCACCCACTTAACTTTAGTACTACTTTAGTGGAAAAGCAAACCATACCGTACCATACCGCTCCAACACAGTAACATGAGGTACCAGCAGTGGAAAAGCAAACCGGGCCGAGTAGAGCCGAGCCGGTACTTGCAGTGGAAAAGTGCCATAATACCCTAACGCCAACTGTAAATCCTAAGTTTGTTCAAGGACATATGTAGATGTACCTTATGGACCTAGAAATAGTCTCATCTGACATACAAATACCGAATGTTTGCCTGTATGTACACCACTGTATACTATCTATACATAATCAATATCATCTCAAATGTCCTTTTTCTCTATTCCTTTTGTAATTTTTATAGCTTATATATCAATAAAGAAATATTGAGATTAAAAGGACTGTCCCACCTAAGATGGCTGCCAAAGGTCACCAGGGATCACAGCGTCTAATCGGACAGCTGCCTTCCCTGTGACACCTACGGAGTCTGTAGAGGAACAACATTTCTCTGAATCTCCGCTCCACCTACACAGCAGCAAGGCACCACCTACTGGATGGAGTGGAACCTACACCTGACTAAATCTCTAGTGTGCACAGCAAACACTAAGCAGGAGGCTCTCCCAGACAGCAGCTCTCTCTCTGGTGATCACCTCCCAGCTTCCAATGAGACTGTCCCAGTCCAGGCTTTATCCTTCCTTTTTCTCCTTTCTGCAGCTCTCTGTCCTGCTGGACTTGAAGTCCCATCCGGTCCTTAGCTTGATAGAGAACTGTCCCCTTGGGAATACTTCCCCCATAGTTCCAGGAGGCTCTAAGAAATCTGTTCTCCTCTCCCAGGCTGCACAGCACCTAAATACAGTGTCTTCTGTAAAGTAGGGCTGTGGGCCACACAAAATATCCCTGTCTTTTTGCTAGGGGTAGGTCCTGCTCATTGTCTGCCCTAACAGCCAATCAGTGCTCTGTTTTTGTCCTTTTCCTCACTTTGATTGGTTGTCACAGCAGTTACATGATCAGAAAACTCTCTAATTCTAGTATGCATCCAGAGCTTTCTGGTTCCTCCTCTAAGCACAGAAAAGTGTTATATGCAGCCTTTCTAGGTTAAAGCCCACCCACCGAAAAGCCGCATATATGCCCCACGTCGATGGGAAGAGGTTAATATGTTAACGTAGTTTCAAAAGTAACATATTTATTAGTTTATGACGCAGTTAAAAAGGTTGAAAAAAAAAAACCCAGGTCTATCCAGTTAACCTATGTGTGTGTGTTTTTTATTCTCTAACAATTTCTATATCACTGAATATTCTGATTCCTGAGGAAGACATCTAAACCTTTTTTGAAGCTGTCAACACTCTCAGTACTACTTCCAGGGAAAGGGAGTGCCATTTCTTTACTGCTCTAACAGTAAAGAACCCTTTCCGCAATCTAAGGTTGAATCTCCTTGTTTTAAACCCCAACTCATGGCCGTGTGTCTTCGTCAGGGACCATATAGTAAACAGCATATAGTAAATAGCTTATTACAGTTATTGGGTTTTCCTATGATATATTTGTACTTTGGAGAAGAGGTGATTAAGAGGAAATTAATTACAGAGTGAATAACTGTAATCTATGTAATCCTCCTTTATAGCTCATGTCCTCCATCCTCCATCCAGTATACTGTTTTTATTTCCTTGCCCTTTGGTGAACTCTTTCTTATTCAACAACGTGTTTCCTGAGGATCGGTGACCAAAACTGAACTGCACATGGAAGATGAGACCTAGCCAGTGTTTTGTAAAGGAGTACAATTATTGATTGAATGTATCCCCTTTCTAATGCTGGACAGTATTGTGGTAGATTTGTTAAATATTCACCTTTCATTAAAACAATTCCTGATGGTTCCACTAGGAAGGTCCTTGAGTGAAACATTTTCTGTCCCTATTTCCTAATGGACTTCCTCCATTAGGGCAAGTAGGCAGGTGGTAGAGCAGGTCCCCTTTAAAGTGCCAACTCCCCCTGAGAGAAGGTTGGAAGTTTTAATAGAACCAGGGATTGAGGTGGAGCAGACTGCAGAGGAAGGAGAAAAGGCAACATCTAGTAGCTGTGCTTCTGCTCTTCCCCCTTCAGGCAGAGGGCAGGATTTCCCCCGTGGTTCCCCATCATAGCCCTGTAAGAGAGGAAGAGACAGTTACAGCGGGTCAGTGCAGGCTCAGGGGAGGACTGTGTAAGTTGGTCTACCCTTAGTTCCTATCCTTCTTAGGCCAGAATAATAGGCCTACAGGGAGTGAGTGCCCTTCTGCAGAGACACATGTAGCCACTGGCAGGGCCTTGGACCACGAGTCCATGGATAGAGTCATCGGGCAAGGTATAGTAGTGTTCTGAATTTCACCTTACAGTATGTGGGGACGGCTCTGCTGCTTGCTACGGCCACACACAAAGCAGCCCACCTCCCACCAACCGACATATACCCGTAGAAAAAAAAAGTGCCATTGGAAAGGATAGTTGCCCCCAGAATACCGACCGATTGCCCAAAGGAGACCATTGTTCCTGAGAAATGCCATAGAGCTACTGCTGGAGTCAGTGCATTTAGACTCAAAGTGGCTGAGAGAAGGCTCCTGCAGCACTTAGATATAACAAAAGATGAAAAAAAAGGAGAAAATGTCTTCCAGTTTGGGTTTACATTTAATTATTTTTTTATAAATAAGTGGAAAACTGACGTTCTTTTAGATAAGACTCAGTCAGCCTGATGCTATGTTAAGGGGGTGATGTCTCCTTGATTGTCTGTATTCTAAAGATGAACAATAGGTTCATTTAGAATATATATTTTTAAGATACATTATGTGTGAGAAGATATTAGCAATAATTATGTCATTATATTATGTAAGGCATATACATATATATTTAGGAATGTTATATCACATTTTGGGTTTATATTCTGACAGTAGTAATCTTACTTAGAATTCTTTCTATTAAGTGTATCTCGTCACTAATTACCTCATTTCAGAGAAGTTTGTGTTTAAGTGTTCAAGGTATCATAAATAGAGTTGAGCGGACACCTGGATGTCCGTGTTCGGCGGGTTCGGCCAAACTTGAAAAAAAAGTCCGGGTCCGTGTCCCGGACTTTTTCCGAACTTTACCCGGACAACGAACCCCATTGAAGTCAATGGGGACCAGAACTTTCAGGCACTAAAATGGCTCTAAAACACCAATGGAAAAGGCTAGAGTGCTGCAAATGGCAGCAAAACGTAGTTAAGAGCATGGCAAGTGCTCTGCAAACAAATGTGGATAGGGAAATAACTTAAAACAACAAAAAAAAACCCTGAAAAATAAAACAATGTTCTTCATCTGTGAAGGACGAGGCCCATATGGAGTAGGAGGGAGGTTGAGGTGGTGGTGGATGTGGCGGTGTCATAGGCGTGCGCACAGGGTGTGCCGGGTGTGCCTGGGCACACCCTAATCACCTAGGGCACATTAGCATTATCGCTCTGTTTGCCAGTGAGGAGATGGGAAAGATCTCCTTCGGACCTGCTCTGCCATAAGAGAAGTGAAACACACTTCTATTTCACTTTGCCAGCAGGGAGAGTAATGTACCGGGGCCATATACATGTAGGCAAACACATGCATGTGTATTTAAACTTTGTGGTGCACACCCTAATGCAATAGGCTGCGCACACCTATGGGCGGTGTAGGTGGAAGCGGCAGTGGAGGGGGACGAGATAGCCAACACTGCTTTTTTTCAGTCATTTTAAATGAGGGTACACCCCAAAAGAGTGAGAAAGATCAAAAATAGAACAATGGCTGGGTAAGGTCGGTATCCATCTCTATTCTGCACAAGGTACGGAAAAGTCCTGTGGGATCCATGCCTGGTTCATTTTAATGAACGTGAGCTTGTCCTTATTGTCTCTGGACAGGCGGCTGCGCTTGTCTGTGATAACGCCCCCAGCCGTGCTAAATACACGTTCAGATAATACACTGGCTGCAGGGCACGCCAGCACCTCCAAGGCGTAAAGGGCAAGCTCAGGCCATGTGCCCAATTTGGAGACCCAGAAGTTCAATGGGGCAGACCCGTCATTCACTACATGTAGGCGTGTGCACACATACTGCTCCACCATGTTGGTGAAATGCTGCCTCCTGCTAAGACGTTCCATATGAGCTGCTGGTGCTGCTGTTTATTGTGGCGTGCTGACAAAGCTTTTCCACATTTCGGCCATGCTAACCCTGCCTTCTGAGGTGCTGGCGTGGCCCTGGTTGCGTTGGCGACCTCTTCCTCCTCCTCCTCTGCCTTGGCCTTGTGCTTCCACTGTGGCCCCGCTGTCAGGTGGGAATGCCAGCAGCATCGCGTCTACCAGCTTGCGCTTGTACTCGCGCATCTTGCGATCGCGCTCCAGTGAGTGAATTAAGAATGGTACGTTGTCCTTGTAACGGGGATCCAGCAGCGTGGCCACCCACTAATCAGCGCAAGTTAGAATGTGGGCAACTCGTCGGTCGTTGTGGAGACACTGCAGCATGTAATCGCTCATGTGTGCCAGGCTGCCCAGAGGCAACGAAAGGCTGGTGTATCGTCTGTGTCCTCTGTATCCCCCCCAGCCACGCACCAGTGATGGCCATGAGCTGGCCTGGGTGCCACCCTGCTGTGAACATGGTTCCATCTCCTCCTTCATCTCCTCCTCCTCATCCTCCAGAACTGTGCCCCTGCTGGACAATTGTGTCCCTGGCGTTTGTGGGTGCAGGAACCCACCCTCGGAGCCACTTGCGAATGACTGCCCTGAAAGCCTTGGAAATGTTACCTCTTCATTCTCCTCCTCCTCCTCCTCCTCATCCTGTGCCACATCCTCTTCCATCATTGCCCGAATCGTTTTTTTGAAGGAACTTTGAAGTAGTTTTTAAGGAACCTCTGCACCACCAAATTCAGCACATGCGCCAGACAAGGGATGTGCGTCAAACCGGCTAGGCCCAGAGCTGCTATGAGATTTCGCCCGTTATCGCACACCACCAGGCCGGGCTTGAGGCTCGCTGGCAGCAACCACTCATTTGTCTGCTGTTCCATGCTCCTCCACAACTCCTGTGCAGTGTGTGGTTTTTCCCCCAAACAGGCAAGTTTTAAAACTGCCTGCTGTCGTTTACCCCTGGCCGT
Organism: Pelophylax lessonae; assembly: GCF_965119305.1. Lineage (NCBI taxonomy): Eukaryota > Metazoa > Chordata > Amphibia > Anura > Ranidae > Pelophylax > Pelophylax lessonae. The sequence continues at coordinate 241,745,685 of NC_138776.1, forward strand.
GCTGAAGTTGGTGGTGAAGGTGTTACGCTGACCGGATGAGGAGGCGGTAGAGGATGAGGAAGCGGAGTAGAGTAGGAGGAGTTAGGAACAGGAGGCAAACTGAAGCGCCCTGCAATCCTCGGTGGTGGAAGCACATGCGCCAAATTGCTATCCGCCTCAGGCCCATCCGCCACTGCATTTACCCAGTGTGCCGTTAGGGAGATATAACGCCCCTGACCGTGCTTACTGGTCCACGTATCGGTAGTTAGGTGGACCTTGCCACAGATGGCGTTGCGCAGTTCACACCTGATTTTTTCCCCCACTTGGTTGTGCAGGGAAGGGATGGCTTGCCTGGAAAAGTAGTGGCGGCTGGGCACGACGTACTGTGGCACAGCCACCGACATAAGGCTTTTAAAACTGTGCGTCTCCACCAGACGGAATGACAGCATTTCAAAGGCCAAGAATTTTGAAATGCTGGCATTCAGGGCCAGGGATCGCGGGTGGGTAGTGGGGTACTTCCTCTTCCTCTGAAGTGTTTGGGAGATGGAAAGCTGAACGCTTCCACGGGACATTGTGGAGATGGTTGGTGACCCAGGTGGTGGTGTTGCTGACAGATCGTCTGTTTGCGGGGTGGCAGGTACCGGTATCACTACAGATGTGAATGGAGCGGCCGAGACTGCAGCAGAAGAGGAAGCAGGATGAGCCAGAGACGTTTCTTGCAGCTCGTGCTTTGCACTTAGATGCCTGATCATGCAGGTTGTGCTCAGGTTGAGAAGGTTTATGCCTCGCTTCAGGCTCTAATTGCACAGGGTGCAAACCACTCGTGTCCTGTCATAAGCACATTTTCTGAAGAACTTCCCCGCTAGAGAACTCCTTTGAGCTGGCTTTGCTGCGCTCGTTCCCTTGCTGCGTTGGGCAGTAGCAGGCGTAGTGTCTAGGGCACGGCCGCTCCGCTTCTGCACCCTGCTCCCTCCTCTGCTGTGCTGGTGGCTCTGTGCGACCACCGCTTCTTCCTCCAAACTACTCAGGTCACCTGCATGACCTTCATTCCATGTGGGGTCGAGGACCTCATCGTCCTCCACATCATCTTTCACCCGGTCTTCACCCCTGCCCTCCTTGTCGTTCTCCACAATTCTGAATGCCGCAGCAGTTGGCACCTGCGTTTCGTCATCATCGGAGACGTGCTGCGATGGTCCTTGCATGTACTCATCTTGAGAGATAAGTGGTTGGGCATCGCTGCACTCAATCTCTTCCACTTCTGGGGCAGGGCTAGGTGGATGGCCCTGGGAAACCCTGCTGACAGAGTCCTCAAAAAGAAGAAGAGACTGCTGTATGACTTGGGGCTCAGACTGCTTGCCTGATTTGCAAGGGGGTGAGGTGAAAGACGGTTGGACATCGGCTGCAGGTGCCAACTCTGACCTTTCTGCAGTAGAATGGGTGGGAGACAATGTGAAGGAACTGGAGGCACTGTCAGCAGCAAACCAATCTACTATCGCCTCTACTTCTTCTGGCCTCATCACTTCTAGGGGCGTTTGATGCCCTACCAAATACTGATGCAGGTTCTGTCGCCTACTCACACTTGAGGAAGGTGTTTCACTTGTGCTTGTAGCTGGCACAGATCGACCACGTCCTCTCCTTGCAACAGGAGCTCTACCAGCAGCACCACGACCCAGGCCACGGCCCCTATTTGACGGTCTCCTCATATTTCTGTAATTTATGATCTTGCCCTAGAAAGGTGTTTATTGAATAGCGGAACAAAACAACAACAGTATCGCACGGGTGTATCTCACAGTCAAATATGCAAATTATGCCGCAATTTAATGTTTTTTACCCCAAAAGGGTGTATATTGAATAGCGGAATAGGAAAAAGGATAAAAAACGGCGTATCTCACACGTAAAAACACAGACTAGGCCCCGATTACAATTTTTTGTACCCTAAAGGCAGGATGAGGAAGAGGAGTAGGAAAAGTTTGGAACAGGAGGCAAACTGAGGCGCCCTGCAATCCTCGGCGGTGGAAGGCCCCGATTACTATTTTTTGTACCCTAAAGGCAGGATGAGGAGTAGGAGGAGTTCGGAACAGGCAGGAGGCAGACTGAAGCACCCTCAAATCCTCGGCAGTATGAGATGCGCCCCAAAAATTGGAAAGGTGTATCTCACACGTACCGACACAGACTATCCCGCAATTTAATTGTTTTTACCCAAAGGTGTAGATTAAATAGCGGAATAGAAAATATTATAAAAAAAAAAGGTGTATGTATCTCACACGTACAGAACCAGACTAGGCCCCGATTACTATTTTTTGTACCCCCAAAGGCAGGATGAGGAGTAGGAGGAGTCCGGAACAGGCAGCACCCTCAAATCCTCGACAGTATGAGATGCGCCCCAAAAATTGGAAAGGTGTATCTCACACGTACTGACACAGACTATCCCGCAATTTAATTGTTTATACCCAAAGGTTTAGATTGAATAGCGGTATAGAAAACATGATATCAAAAGGTGTATGTATCTCACACGTAGAGACCCAGACTAGGCCCCGATTACTATTTTTTGTACCCCCAAAGGCAGGATGAGGAGTAGGAGGAGTTCGGAACAGGCAGCACCCTCAAATCCTCAGCAGTATGAGATGCACCCCAAAAATTGGAAAGGTGTATCTCACACGTACCGACACAGACTATCCCGCAATTTAATTGTTTATACCCAAAGGTTTAGATTGAATAGCGGAATAGAAAATATGATATCAAAAGGTGTATGTATCTCACACGTAGAGATCCAGACTAGGCCCCGATTACTATTTTTTGTACCCCCAAAGGCAGGATGAGGAGTAGGAGGAGTTCGGAACAGGCAGCACCCTCAAATCCTCGGAAGTATGAGATGCACCCCAAAAATTGGAAAGGTGTATCTCACACGTACCGACACAGACTATCCCGCAATTTAATTGTTTATACCCAAAGGTTTTGATTGAATAGCGGAATAGAAAATATGATATCAAAAGGTGTATGTATCTCACACGTAGAGACCCAGACTAGGCCCAAATTACTATTTTTTGTACCCCCAAAGGCAGGATGAGGAGTAGGAGGAGTTTGGAACAGGCAGCACCCTCAAATCCTAGGAAGTATGAGATGCACCCCAAAAATTGGAAAGGTGTATCTCACACGTACCGACACAGACTATCCCGCAATTTAATTGTTTATACCCAAAGGTTTTGATTGAATAGCGGAATAGAAAATATGATATCAAAAGGTGTATGTATCTCACACGTAGAGACCCAGACTAGGCCCAAATTACTATTTTTTGTACCCCCAAAGGCAGGATGAGGAGTAGGAGGAGTTCGGAACAGGCAGCACCCTCAAATCCTCGGAAGTATGAGATGCACCCCAAAAATTGGAAAGGTGTATCTCACACGTACCGACACAGACTATCCCGCAATTTAATTGTTTATACCCAAAGGTTTAGATTGAATAGCGGAATAGAAAATATGATATCAAAAGGTGCATGTATCTCACACGTAGAGACCCAGACTAGGCCCGGATTACTATTTTTTGTACCCCCAAAGGCAGGATGAGGAGTAGGAGGAGTTCGGAACAGGCAGCACCCTCAAATCCTCGGAAGTATGAGATGCACCCCAGAAAATTGGAAAGGTGTATCTCACACGTACCGACACAGACTATCCCGCAATTTAATTGTTTATACCCAAAGGTTTAGATTGAATAGCGGAATAGAAAATATGATATCAAAAGGTGCATGTATCTCACACGTAGAGACCCAGACTAGGCCCCGATTACTATTTTTTGTACCCCCAAAGGCAGGATGAGGAGTAGGAGGAGTTCGGAACAGGCAGCACCCTCAAATCCTCGGAAGTATGAGATGCACCCCAAAAATTGGAAAGGTGTATCTCACACGTACCGACACAGACTATCCCGCAATTTAATTGTTTATACCCAAAGGTGTAGATTGAATAGCGGAATAGAAAATATGATATCAAAAGGTGTATGTATCTCACACGTAGAGACCCAGACTAGGCCCAAATTACTATTTTTTGTACCCCCAAAGGCAGGATGAGGAGTAGGAGGAGTTCGGAACAGGCAGCACCCTCAAATCCTCAGAAGTATGAGATGCACCCCAAAAATTGGAAAGGTGTATCTCACACGTACCGACACAGACTATCCCGCAATTTAATCGTTTATACCCAAAGGTTTTGATTGAATAGCGGAATAGAAAATATGATATCAAAAGGTGTATGTATCTCACACGTAGAGATCCAGACTAGGCCCCGATTACTATTTTTTGTACCCCCAAAGGCAGGATGAGGAGTAGGAGGAGTTCGGAACAGGCAGCACCCTCAAATCCTCGGAAGTATGAGATGCACCCCAAAAATTGGAAAGGTGTATCTCACACGTACCGACACAGACTATCCCGCAATTTAATTGTTTATACCCAAAGGTTTTGATTGAATAGCGGAATAGAAAATATGATATCAAAAGGTGTATGTATCTCACACGTAGAGACCCAGACTAGGCCCAAATTACTATTTTTTGTACCCCCAAAGGCAGGATGAGGAGTAGGAGGAGTTTGGAACAGGCAGCACCCTCAAATCCTAGGAAGTATGAGATGCACCCCAAAAATTGGAAAGGTGTATCTCACACGTACCGACACAGACTATCCCGCAATTTAATTGTTTATACCCAAAGGTTTTGATTGAATAGCGGAATAGAAAATATGATATCAAAAGGTGTATGTATCTCACACGTAGAGACCCAGACTAGGCCCAAATTACTATTTTTTGTACCCCCAAAGGCAGGATGAGGAGTAGGAGGAGTTCGGAACAGGCAGCACCCTCAAATCCTCGGAAGTATGAGATGCACCCCAAAAATTGGAAAGGTGTATCTCACACGTACCGACACAGACTATCCCGCAATTTAATTGTTTATACCCAAAGGTTTAGATTGAATAGCGGAATAGAAAATATGATATCAAAAGGTGCATGTATCTCACACGTAGAGACCCAGACTAGGCCCGGATTACTATTTTTTGTACCCCCAAAGGCAGGATGAGGAGTAGGAGGAGTTCGGAACAGGCAGCACCCTCAAATCCTCGGAAGTATGAGATGCACCCCAGAAAATTGGAAAGGTGTATCTCACACGTACCGACACAGACTATCCCGCAATTTAATTGTTTATACCCAAAGGTTTAGATTGAATAGCGGAATAGAAAATATGATATCAAAAGGTGCATGTATCTCACACGTAGAGACCCAGACTAGGCCCCGATTACTATTTTTTGTACCCCCAAAGGCAGGATGAGGAGTAGGAGGAGTTCGGAACAGGCAGCACCCTCAAATCCTCGGAAGTATGAGATGCACCCCAAAAATTGGAAAGGTGTATCTCACACGTACCGACACAGACTATCCCGCAATTTAATTGTTTATACCCAAAGGTGTAGATTGAATAGCGGAATAGAAAATATGATATCAAAAGGTGTATGTATCTCACACGTAGAGACCCAGACTAGGCCCAAATTACTATTTTTTGTACCCCCAAAGGCAGGATGAGGAGTAGGAGGAGTTCGGAACAGGCAGCACCCTCAAATCCTCAGAAGTATGAGATGCACCCCAAAAATTGGAAAGGTGTATCTCACACGTACCGACACAGACTATCCCGCAATTTAATCGTTTATACCCAAAGGTTTTGATTGAATAGCGGAATAGAAAATATGATATCAAAAGGTGTATGTATCTCACACGTAGAGACCCAGACTAGGCCCAAATTACTATTTTTTGTACCCCCAAAGGCAGGATGAGGAGTAGGAGGAGTTCGGAACAGGCAGCACCCTCAAATCCTAGGAAGTATGAGATGCACCCCAAAAATTGGAAAGGTGTATCTCACACGTACCGACACAGACTATCCCACAATTTAATTGTTTATACCCAAAGGTTTTGATTGAATAGCGGAATAGAAAATATGATATCAAAAGGTGCATGTATCTCACACGTAGAGACCCAGACTAGGCCCGGATTACTATTTTTTGTACCCCCAAAGGCAGGATGAGGAGTAGGAGGAGTTCGGAACAGGCAGCACCCTCAAATCCTCGGAAGTATGAGATGCACCCCAGAAAATTGGAAAGGTGTATCTCACACGTACCGACACAGACTATCCCGCAATTTAATTGTTTATACCCAAAGGTTTAGATTGAATAGCGGAATAGAAAATATGATATCAAAAGGTGTATGTATCTCACACGTAGAGACCCAGACTAGGCCCAAATTACTATTTTTTGTACCCCCAAAGGCAGGATGAGGAGTAGGAGGAGTTCGGAACAGGCAGCACCCTCAAATCCTCGGAAGTATGAGATGCACCCCAAAAATTGGAAAGGTGTATCTCACACGTACCGACACAGACTATCCCGCAATTTAATTGTTTATACCCAAAGGTGTAGATTGAATAGCGGAATAGAAAATATGATATCAAAAGGTGTATGTATCTCACACGTAGAGACCCAGACTAGGCCCAAATTACTATTTTTTGTACCCCCAAAGGCAGGATGAGGAGTAGGAGGAGTTCGGAACAGGCAGCACCCTCAAATCCTTGGCAGTATGAGATGCACCCCAAAAATTGGAAAGGTGTATCTCACACGTACCGACACAGACTATCCCGCAATTTAATTGTTTATACCCAAAGGTGTAGATTGAATAGCAGAATAGAAAATATGATATCAAAAGGTGTATGTATCTCACACGTAGAGACCCAGACTAGGCCCAAATTACTATTTTTTGTACCCCCAAAGGCAGGATGAGGAGTAGGAGGAGTTCGGAACAGACAGCACCCTCAAATCCTCGGAAGTATGAGATGCACCCCAAAAATTGGAAAGGTGTATCTCACACGTACCGACACAGACTATCCCGCAATTTAATTGTTTATACCCAAAGGTGTAGATTGAATAGCGGAATAGAAAATATGATATCTAAAGGTGTATGTATCTCACACGTAGAGACCCAGACTAGGCCCAAATTACTATTTTTTGTACCCCCAAAGGCAGGATGAGGAGTAGGAGGAGTTCGGAACAGGCAGCACCCTCAAATCCTCGGCAGTATGAGATGCACCCCAGAAAATTAGAAAGGTGTATCTCACACGTACCGACACAGACTATCCCGCAATTTAATTGTTTATACCCAAAGGTGTAGATTGAATAGCGGAATAGAAAATATGATATAAAATTGGTGATTTATCAATAGCACATGTGAACAGCAGTGTCTTATATCAGTCAGCTCTGCTGCAGGCTATGGAGGGAAAAAAAAAAAATTCCCCTTTTAAGTTTGTAATTTTTAACTAGATTAGTACAGACTATGCCACAATTTATTTTAACCCAAGGGTGTATATGGAATAGTGGAATAGAAAATAGTGTATAACCTTTGAAATCACTCAATAATAGCACATGTGAACACAGCAGTGTATTATCACAGTCAGCACAGCAGCACTGAAGGAAAAACATTGCACACAGTGACTGATAAAAAAGACTTTTCTCCCTCCTCCTCAGTGGGCAAAAAGATTGTGTTCACACCACCCCACACACAGCAAAATCGATGTGGACCACTGACACCTGCCTATCTCCAGACTCTCCCTAAAAGGATCGATAAGATCGGTCACTGCCGGCACTGCAAACCCCCCCCCCCCCCACACTGCAAAATCGATTGTAGTAGAACACTGACCCTAAATATCTCCAGCCTCTCCCTAAAAGGATTGATAAGATCGGTCACTGCCGGCACTGCAAACCCCCCCACACAGCAAGATCGATTGTAGAACACTGACCCTAAAGATCAGCAGCCTCGGCCTAAAATGCCTATATCTCGCCCTGCCTAAAACACCGCGACCTGTCCCTCAATTCTATTCAGACACAAATGATTTTTGGCTGTCTGTCCCTAATCAGCAGCCAGCACGTATGATGTGTGCTCTGTCCCTGAACTACAGCATAATGACGCAGCGGCGCTCTGTCTCGAACTTATAAAGACTTGGTCACATGCTTCAGATGGCCAATCACAGCTACTAATACATCTGTAGGCATGGCTGGGATGGCTTAAGGCACACCAGTTAAACGCTTGTTGATTGACTGTTGAAAGCCCGCCATGAAAAGCGCGCCAATACATACAAAACCCGGAAATAAAATGACCGAACACGGATTTTTACCCCGAACATACAGTAAAGTTTTCGGGTCCGTGTTCGGGTAACAAAAATCCAATTATTCGGTACGAACACGAATCGTGTTTTTGTACCGTAAAGGCAGGATGAGGAGTAGGAGGAGTTCGGAACAGGAGGCAAACTGAAGCACCCTGGAATCTTCGGCGGTGGAAGATTCGCCCCAAAAATTTGGAAGGTGTATCTCACACGTACCGATACAGACTATGCCGCAATTTAATTCTTTTTACCCCAAAGGGTGTAGATTGAATAGCGGAATAGAAAATATGATATAAAAAGGTGTATCTCACAGGTACAGACCCAGACTAGGCCCCGATCCGGTCAGCGTAACGCCTTCACCACCAAATTCAGCAAAGCTAGGGGTAAACTACAGCAGGCAGTTTTAAAACTTGCATGTTTGGGGGAAAAATCCCACACCGCGCATGAGTTGTGGAGGAGCATGGAACAGCAGACCGATGAGTTGTTGGTGCCAGCGAGCCTCAAGCCCGGCATGGTGGTGTGCGATAACGGGCAAAATCTCATAGCAGCTCTGGGCCTAGCCGGTTTGACGCACATCCCTTGCCTGGCGCATGTGCTGAATTTGGTGGTGCAGAGGTTCCTTAAAAATTACCCCGATATGTCAGAGCTGCTGCAGAAAGTGCGGGCCGCCTGTGCGCACTTTCGGCGTTCCCACCCTGCTTCTGCTCGCCTGTCAGCGCTGCAGCGTAACTTCGGCTTTCCCGCTCACCGCCTCATATGTGACGTGCCCACAAGGTGGAACTCCACCCTGCACATGCTGGCAAGACTGTGCGAGCAGCAGCAGGCCATAGCGGAGGTTCAGCTGCAGCACACACGCATGAGTCGCTCTGCAGAACAGCACCACTTCACCAATAACTGGGCTTCCATGCGAGACCTGTGTGCCTTGTTGCGCTGTTTCGAGTTCTCCACCAACATGGACAGTGCCTATGGCACCGTTCTCAGCGTTCCTATCCCACTTGTATACCTTTTTGAAAAATTGCTGGATGATGGATGTGGAGGAACCATGTTCACAGCAGGGTGGCACCCAGGCCAGCTCGGGACCATCACTGGTGCGTGGCTGGGGGTATACAGAGGGCACAAACGATACACCTTCCACAGAGGGCAGCCTTTCGTTGCCTCTGGGCAGCCTGGCACACATGAGCGATTACATGCTGCAATGTCTGCGCAACGACCGCCAAGTTGCCCACATTCTAACTTGTGCTGATTACTGGTTGGCAAGTCTCCTGACGGGGACATAGGGTTTCCATGATCTGCCTAGCCAGAAGGCCTGGCAGAACCCCGTTCTTCATGGTAGCCGAAGCCACCTCGAATATTAGGTCAGGGGTGCTCTCCCGAAGAGAGACCCCCAACCCCCCCCAACCCCCCACCACCACCCCCCCAGGAGGAAGGAACCTGAGGGCCACACATCAAACCTTCCAAACCCCCATCACTCCAGCAGGTTTCCATAGCCGCCACCCAATCTTGGTCAGGCAGAATGACATCACAGCGCCCCCACTGTATAACTTATAACAACTGATACTACACTTGATCTTAGCCAAAAGGTCGAGAAGCGATGCTGGTGCAATTCCCATATGACAGCAGGGGCACATTGAAAGCACAAGGCAAAGGCAGAGGAGGAGTAGGTCGCCAATGCACCCAGGGCACCACCGGCACCTCAGAGAGCAGGGTTAGCATGTATGAAATGTGGAAAAGGTTTGTCGGCACGCCACAAAAACCAGGACCACCAGCCGTTTTTTTTTTATAAGCCGTGGTGTGTGAACACACTCAGACTATCACCCGGCGGGTGCATAAAAAAGTACACAGGGTGTACACATGGTCCTCCTCCCGAAAGAGGAAGGACCCTGACCCTGATCCCCTGGGGTGCAAGGCTGCTGACAGGGACTGGTGTACTTACACTGGCAAAGTACTAGGTGGGTGAACCAAGCCAAAAGGCCATATCCATACCCCCCCCCCCCAAGACGTTCAGGGACAGTCCCAAGGACCTACACCCTACTAATCAGATTATGTGTGCAAATAAAGTGTACCGCCACATTACAAAAAGATAAACATGAAACACACAAACAATAAAGAGTGGGGGAAAGGGAGGTGGAGAAGTGCAAGCCCGAAGCTTTAATGAAGGGACAAAAACACACAAGGGAGAGTTGGGGAAGGGGAAATCGCTAGACCTCCTCTTCCTCCATGAGATCCATTAGGTTATAGTCTCTGAGCAGACTATGGACCAGTCTGCGACAGTCCTCAATGGGCATCCTCTCTTGCTGGTAGATAAAGCACTTTTTGGCGCACCATAAAGCGTCCTTAAAGGAACACAGAACCTGCCAGGCGTTGTCAATGTCCTCTTGGGAAAAAGTTCCACCAAATAATCCATTTAGCACAAAGTTCCACCAAATAATCCATTTAGCACAATAAAGAGTGGGGGAAAGGGAGGTGGAGAAGTGCAAGCCTGAAGCTTTAATGAAGGGACAAAAACACACAAGGGAGAGTTGGGGAAGGGGAAATCGCTAGACCTCCTCTTCCTCCATGAGATCCATTAGGTTATAGTCTCTGAGCAGACTATGGACCAGTCTGCGACAGTCCTCAATGGGCATCCTCTCTTGCTGGTAGATAAAGCACTTTTTGGCGCACCATAAAGCGTCCTTAAAGGAACACAGAACCTGCCAGGCGTTGTCAATGTCCTCTTGGGAAAAAGTTCCACCAAATAATCCATTTAGCACACCAAAGTGTGTGATGGCAGTCTGTGGTACAAAGTCCTTAAGTTCAGGTTCCAAGGCCCTAAACAGGCTCTGTGCAAAGGGGCACTCCCTGAAAACCTGCAAAGCAGTTTCCTCCTGGATGAACTATTCCTCTATTCAATATACACCCATGCGGGTGAAAATAATTCAATTGCGGCCTAGTCTGTACGTGTGAGATATACCCTTTTATATACTTTTGTTCTATTCCGCTATTCAATATACACCCATGCAAGTGACAAAAATTAAATTACGGCATAGTCCATATGTGTGAGATGCACCCTTTTGGATACTATTTTTCTAGTCCGTTATTCAATATACAGTACACCCATGCGGGTGACAAATATTAAATTGCGGCATAGTCTGTACGTGTGAGATGCACCCTTTTATATACTTTTGTTCTATTCCGCTATTCAATATACACCAATGCAGGTGAAAAAAATCAAATTGCGGCATAGTCTGTATGTGTACGTGTGAGATACACCCTTTCAATTTGTTTGGCACATCTCCTTCCACCACCGAGGATTGCAGGGCGCTTCAGTTTACATCCTGTTCCTAACTCCTCCTACTCCGCTTCCTCATCCTCTACCGCCTCCTCATCCGGTCAGCGTAACACCTTCACCACCAAATTCAGCAAAGCCAGGGGTAAACGACAGCAGGCAGTTTTAAAACTTGCATGTTTGGGGGAAAAATCCCACACCGCGCATGAGTTGTGGAGGAGCATGGAACAGCAGACCGATGAGTTGTTGGTGCCAGCGAGCCTCAAGCCCGGCATGGTGGTGTGCGATAACGGGCAAAATCTCATAGCAGCTCTGGGCCTAGCCGGTTTGACGCACATCCCTTGCCTGGCGCATGTGCTGAATTTGGTGGTGCAGAGGTTCCTTAAAAATTACCCCGATATGTCAGAGCTGCTGCAGAAAGTGCAGGCCGTCTGTGCGGACTTTCGGCGTTCTCAACCTGCTGCTGCTCGCCTGTCAGCGCTGCAGCGTAACTTCGGCCTTCCCGCTCACCGCCTCATATGTGATGTGCCCACAAGGTGGAACTCCACCTTGCACATGCTGGAAAGACTGTGCGAGCAGCAGCAGGCCATAGTGGAGTTTCAGCTGCAGCACGCACGCGTGAGTCGCTCTGCGGAACAGCACCACTTCACCACCAATAACTGAGCCTCCATGCGAGACCTGTGTGCTTTGTTGCGCTGTTTTGAGTACTCCACCAACATGGCCAGTGCCGATGACGCCGCTGTCAGCTTAACTATCCCACTTCTATGCCTCCTTGAAAAAATGCATCGGGCGATGATGGAAGAGGATGTGGCACAGGAGGAGGAGGAAGAGGGATCATTTCCATGGCTTTTAGGGCAGTCATTCACAAGTGGCTCCGAGGGTGGGTTCCTGCACCCACAAACGCCAGGTACACAATTGTCCAGCAGGGGCACAGTTCTGGAGGATGAGGAGGAGGAGGAGGAGGAGATGGAGGAGGAGATGGAACCATGTTCACAGCAGTGTGGCACCCAGGCCAGCTCATGGCCATCACTGGTGCGTGGCTGGGAGGGATACAGAAGACACAGACGATACACCTCCCACAGAGAACAGCCTTTCGTTGCCTCTGGGCAGCCTGGCACACATGAGCGATTACATGCTGCAATGTCTCCACAACGACCACCGAGTTGCCCACATTCTAACTTGTGCTGATTACTGGGTGGCCACGCTGCTGGATCCCCATTACAAGGACAACGTACCGTCCTTAATTCACTCACTGGAGTGTGATCGCAAGATGCGCGAGTACAAGCGCAGGCTGGTAGACGCGATGCTGCTGGCATTCCCACCTGACAGCGGGGCCACAGTGGAAGCACAAGGCCAAGGCAGAGGAGGAGGAGGAGGAAGAGGTCGCCAACGCAGCCAGGGCCACGCCAGCACCTCAGAAGAACCCTTCAACTTCTAGGTCTCCAAATTTGGCACATGGCCTGAGCTTGCCCTTTACGCCTTGGAGATGCTGGCCTGCCCTGCAGCCAGGTTATTAGCTGAACGGGTATTTAGCACGGCTGGGGGCGTTATCACAGACAAGTGCAGCCGCCTGTCCAGAGACAATGTGGACAAGCTCACGTTCATTAAAATGAACCAGGCATGGATCCCACAGGATTTTTCCGTACCTGGAACCAGAATAGAGATGGATACCGACCTTACCCAGCCATTGTTATATTTTTGATCTTTCTCACTCTTTTGGGGTGTACCCTAATTTAAAATCACTGAAAAAAAGCAGTGTTGGCTACCTCGTCCCCCTCCACCGCCGCTTCCACCTACCCCGCCACATCCACCGCCACCTCAACCTCCCTCCTACTCCATATGTGCCTCGTCCTTCACAGATGAAGAAAATTGTTTTATTTTTCTGTTTTTTTTGTTGTTTTAAGTTATTTCCATATCCACATTTGTTTGCAGAGCACTTGTCATGCTCTTAACTACATTTTGCTGCCATTTGCAGCACTCTAGCCCTTTCCATTGGTGTTTTAGAGCCATTTTAGTGCCTGAAAGTTCGGGTCCCCATTGACTTCAATGGGGTTCGGTGTCCGGGTAAAGTTCGGAAAAAGTCTGGGACACAGACCCGGACTTTTTTTTCAAGTTCGGCCGAACTCGCCGAACACGGACATCCAGGTGTCCGCTCAACTCTAATGGTAACGCAAAGGCTAACACTTGGCCCTGTGTCAATTGATTTTCCAATAGATCAGCCTGTGGGAGCACAGATTGACTATATTAAGCACCCGGACTTGGACAAGGTTATCCAGTGTCCAGAGCGAACATGGGTAACTTTGCCCCCTCTTAGCACCCAGCCATCCCACAACACCCCCCCCCCCGCCTTTTACCCACCCCAAGCCCTCCCCCCCATTTGGTGGAGAAAGGAAGAGGGACAGTATTGGTGTGCACTGAAATATTTGTAATGTAGTAACAATGTTTGTATTGCACAACAGCAAACTGAAAAGTTTAAAATTGCCACACAAGTATGGGGCTAATGGCTGCAAAAACATGTCTCTAAGTTGGTGGTGTCACTAAAAGAAAAAAAAAAAAAATGTAAGGGAAAAGTGTCCCTGTGTCAATCATATCACTGAAAGGAAAAATGTTACTGTGACAGTGGTGTCTGGCAAATTAAAGGATAAGTTCACTTTACCTACAAAAAATGTGCATTATTTTTATTTTTAAAGAAATGTGCATCTATTTTTTTTTTTTTTTTGAGCCTGTAAAGCATTGCACAAGTGATCAGCAGATTGCCAGTGCCATGCACGTCTATTGCAGATCTGTCATTGTATCTGTGTGCCCATACATCCGCTACGTGCAAGCAGATCCACCGACAGGAAGAATCAATGAACTACCACAGCGCTCCACAGCCCCATGGTAGTGCGTTGAGAACTATAAGCCGACAGCCGCAAAGGATGTTGGGGCTTGTATTTCATTCACACACAGAGCTGTGTGAGTGAATGACGCGGCTGTGTGGGAGGAGCTAGTGACAGCTAGTATGGTCCTGAGTTGGTGGTGTCAATGGATGTAAAAAATGTCCCTTAGTTGGTGTTGTCACCAGGGGTCGCAAGGGTCACAATTGCAACCTGGCCCCATGTTTCAAGAGGCTCATGCAGCTCCCCTGTCATATTTGTCTACACTTATTTTTGTATTTACCAATTCCTATTTAAGGATCATTGGTGATTGTGGGCTATGGGGAGGGACTTTTACTGGTATCATACCCAAGATATGTAACTACACATTTGTTTCTATAAAAAATAGTTTTTAATTATAATGTTAAAAAACATTCAATCAAATACATTAACACTGGGACATACAAAACAAAATATATATACAAAAACCAACATATAATGGTGACAATTGGCAACTTTGAGACATATAGGGTCCTCTTGCATCTTTAAGTGGTGCTACTCCTGCTACCACCTATGTCTTTGCCCGACATGTTTCGCTACACAAAGCTTCTTCAGGGGCAGTTTTAACCTGATAAGGATACTGTAAATGTCTATAAAACATCAATACAGGTTGTTACATATATGTTACATAACACAGTATCATTTTCAATATGTTTCTCTATGAAAGACAACATCTGACCCCATGCACTGCCCCTCATGCAAAGACCCTCGTAGGCTAGTATGTTATTAGGAAGTGCATGGCATGCATAAACATCTCCCGGCGAGTGTGGGGGTAATACAGAAAAGTAAGTTCAAATTTTTTTTTTTGTCTACACTTAGATAGGAGGGGCGAGGGTATATAGAGGAACTCACCTCCATTTTCCTACTGCCAGCTTGTCCTCCACTCCATTCAGTGGCTGCAAGAGGGAGATGGAGGCGTATTGTTCCTCTAAATGCTTCCACACCTCCAAACCTCCTATCCAACCTCATCCTAGCTGTTCCTTGCAGCCATTATCCACAATGTGACTACAGTGATTGCTAGGACCCACCAGCTGCACCTCCCAGCTCACCCCCCCAACTCTGACTCCCACTTCTTGCCTGCAAGCTGCTCCTGGTAAGGTAAGAGAATTGCTTCCTGCCGAGGCCTCCCCCGCAATGACACAGTGTATTCCTAAGTCTGGAAAAATAGACCTGAGAGAGTAAAGTGTGTGTCTAGGTGTCCTCCAGTCACACTGTCCCCTTCTGTCACACTGTCCTCCATCACACTGTCCCCTCCCCATCAAACTGCCCCCCTCCTGTCACACTGTCCCCTCCCCGTAACACTGTTCCCCCTGTCACACTGCCCCCTCCTGTCACACTGCCACTGCACACTGCCCCCCATCATACTGCGCCCCTACTGTCACACTGCCCCCATCTTTCTACTCCCCTACTGTCACACTGCCCCCAATCATCTTGGTCCCCTACTGTCACACTGCCCCCCAAATCATACTGCCCCCCTCTATCACACTGCTCCCCATCATACTGCTCCCCTACTGTTACACCGCCCCATCATACTGCTCCTCTACTTTCACATTGCCCCCATCATAGTGCCCCCTCCTGTCACACTGCCTAGGTACTCTTCACTTGTCACACCCCCCCTTTTGTCATACTGCCCCTCTACTGTCACACTGCCCCCCCCTGTCACATTGCCCCCTCCTGTCACACTGCCTCTTTACTGTCACACTTCCCAGGTACCCTTCTCTTTTCAAACTGCCCCCCTCCTGTCACACCCTTCTCAGATGTGGTGGCAGAATTCGTTTTCTTTTTTAGACTTTCTTTATTTTATTTTTACATGGTGATCCAGCCAGCAAGTCTGTTATTTTTTTTAACAGAACAAGCTCTCCTGCAGATGTAGCAGTTAGGGGGAGATGACAAACCATCTCCCACTGACAGGGGTGCTTAGAATGATCAGCTTTTAATTATTTATGTAAAACCTCTATCCCAAAAGGACAAATCTGTAACGGATTATAAAGTGGGAGGTGGAGTTTGGCCTCAGGTTTGTAGTGCATGTAAATCTGCTACTACATTTAACACTCCCCCCCCCCCAGACTGAGGTGCCCCCTATGATCCTTCATCCAGAGTGGGGGCACTCTAATACAGGAGGTGTGTTAATGTAGTGGGTTTGGCGGGAGGATGGTGGGGGGGCAGAAAACCTTTGCCTATGATGACAAAAATCCTTGCAACAGCCCTTTGTATCTAGGTTACTATTTTCCTGCTGTCCATGGGTCCCTTTGTGCACCCCTGGTCCCCCCTCCCCACTGAACATTAAAGTGGAACTGTACCTATGACAACTTGATAAATATAATGTTCTTTAGCAAGGAACATATATTCCAGATTAATAATTATGAAACACAGTAAATAATGAGGCGCTGCTACTGGTGCTGGTATAGTAACACATATAGGTACATATACAGTATCTCACAAAAGTGAGTACACCCCAGACATTTTTGTAAATATTTTATTATATCTTTTCATGTGACAACACTAAAGAAATGACACTTTGCTACAATGTAAAGTAGTGAGTGTACAGCTTGTATAACAGTGTAAATTTGCTGTCCCCTCAAAATAACTAAACACGCAGCCATTAATGTCTAAACTGCTGGCAACAAAAGTGAGTACGCCCCTTAATCAAAATGTCGAAATTGGGCCCAAAGTGTAGATATTTTGTGTGGCCACCATTATTTTCCAGCACTGCCTTAACCCTCTTGGGCATGGAGTTCACCAGAGCTTCACAGGTTGCCACTGGAGTCCTCTTCCACTCCTCCATGACGACATCACGGAGCTGGTGGATGTTAGATCGAATGCGTTCTTCCACCTTCCATTTGAGGATGCCCACAGATGCTCAATTGGGTTTAGGTCTAGAGACATGCTTGGCCAGTCCATCACCTTTATCCTCAGCTTCTTTAGCAAGGCAGTGGTCATCTTGGAGGTGTGTTTGGGGTCGTTATCATGATGGAATACTGCCCTGCGGTCCAGTCTCAAAAGGGAGGGGATCATGCTCTGCTTCAGTATGTCACAGTAAATGTTGGCATACATGGTTCCCTCAATGAACTGTAGCTCCCCAGTGCCGGAAGCACTCATGCAGCCCCAGACTATGACACTCCCACCGCCATGCTTGACTGTAGGCAAGACACACTTGTCTTTGTACTCCTCAACACACGCCTGACGCCATCTGAACCAAATACGTTTATCTTGGTCTCTTCAGACCACAGGACATGGTTCCAGTAATCCAAGTCCTTAGTCTGCTTGTCTTCAGCAAACTGTTTGCGGGCTTTCTTGTGCATCATCTTTTGAAAAGGCTTCCTTCTGGGATGACAGCCATGCAGACCAATTTGATGCAGTGTGCGGCGTATGGTTTGAGCACTGACAGGCTGATCCCCTACCCCTTCAACCTCTGCAGCAATGCTGGCAGCACTCATACATCTATTTTCCAAAGACAACCTCTGGATATGACGCTGAGCACGTGCACTCAACTTCTTTGGTGGACCATAGCGAGGCCTGTTCTGAGTGGAACCTGTCCTGCTAAACTGCTGTATGGTCTTGGTCACCGTGCTGCAGCTCAGTTTCAGGGTCTTGGCAATCTTCTTATAGCCTAGGCCATCTTTATGAAGAGCAACAATTATATTTTCAGATCCTCAGAGAGTTCTTTGCCATGAGGTGCCATGTTGAACTTCCAGTGACCAGTATGAGAGAGTGAGAGCGATAACACCAAATTTACCACACCTGCTCTCCATTCACACCTGAGACCTTGTAACATTAACCAATCACATGACACCGGGAAGGGAAAATGGCTAATTGGGCCCAATTTGGACAAATTTCACTTAGGGGTTTACTCACTTTTGTTGCCAGCAGTTTAGACATTAATGGCTGTGTGTTGAGATATTTTGAGGGGACAGGAAATTTACACTGTTATACAAACTGTACACTCACTACTTTACATTGCAGCAAAGTGTCATTTGTCACATGAAAAGATATAATAAAATATTTACAAAAATGTGAGGGGTGTACTCACTTTTGTGAGATACTGTAACTGTGAAGGATATACACTTCATGTAACCCTAAATATGTGACTCCAATTCCGGTGCTGGAGTAGATGTGACTTTGGAACCTCTTGAGGTTGAGGTTCCAGTACGACATCACTTCCGGTTTGCACCTGGTCGGAGCAGGGTGACACGCACAGTGGAACACACGCTACAAGCAGAGCGGCGGTTCCCGGTTATCTGTCATTTTGGCTTACAGCAAGTGCCATTTGAGGCACCTACAAATGTGAGTGTAATACTTTTTTAACTCTACATTAACTTTTCAATAAAACATACTACACTATGAGAGTTTTTTTCCGTATTTCTTGAGATCTAAGCACTATTGGATGGATGTGACCCTGGCCAACACCTAGAGGGAAGAGGAGTCCTACAGGCACTTTAGGTCCCAGAGGCCTGAGTGCTTCTGGTGAGTGGCCACTGCTTACTAGGTGGAGGATCAGAGATCTGTTGCACTATTGAACTACACCAAGGGATGAAGGATAACACCAGAGGCGTAGCTAGAACCTTCAGAACCTTCAGGGCCCCGGTGCAATAAACCATGAAGGGCCCCCCGGACCCTTGGCCGGGGCCCTTCCCTTCAAGTCTGGGGCTCTTCACTCTCCCAAGTTCTGCAGTGGGCCCCCTTCCTGCCATCTTGGGGCCTCCCCATGGTGGTGGAATGCCAGGGCCCAGTCGCAAGAGTGACCTTTGCGATCCAGGAAGTTCACCCACCGGGGTCAGTAGTTTTTATTTCTTGGTATTTTAATTTTATTTTTTATCATTTTATTTTATTTCTTTACAATGTCACTGACTATTACAGTTGCCTATGACTTGGAGTGGTGGGGGGCAGCATAAAGAGGAGCCAATCTCCTCCATTTTCCTCCTGCAGCTACAGTAGGAAAAAAAAAAAAAAAAGAGGACAGTGATTTCTCTACATGCTGCCCCGCCACCCCTATTATCCAGGTGGAGCATGGGGCCCGATTGCAATTGCAACCCCTGCAACCCCTGTAGTTACGCCCCTGGATAACACACGCTTTGGCACTATTTGTATGGACACTATCTTTAAACTTGTTCTTTAATATATGTATTGGTGCCTTGCACTAACTTTTAAGGAATATATTTTTTATTGTTTATGATATCTGGACACAGCACTGAGCACCTTATACCACATTTACATTATTGATTTACCTAAAGAGATCCCTAAATACACTTCATATACAGCACCTTTATTATTGTGAATTTTGGTCCTTTGGCAGTCATCATGTGCATGACACTATTTATTTATTTTTTTTATAACCAAATTTTTATTGAGTTTTTGCAAGAAGGTTAAATACAAACATTGTAGTAGCACAATAAAGAAGTAAAAATGATCGCATTGGTCACAGATTAGGAACAAGAAACATGAACATAATATCAGATCAAGTCTAGGCACTACATGTGGACCTAGCCGGTAACACATGAGTATTAAGTTTACACCATGTGAAGTCCAAACGTTAAGGTACACCAGGCTCCGACTACCCCACATGGGAACCAACTGTAGTCAGGACCGGGTACAACAAGGGGAGTATTATAGTTTAGGTTCATTAGTGATTAACTTGTGTTAGGCCGAACAGTGGAGGGGCTACATGAGGAGGAAGCCGTGTACTGGCAAGGTTCCACAAAAAGGAAGGGAGAAGAAAGAAAGAAAGAAAGAAAGAAAGAAAGAAAGAAAGAAAGAAAGAAAGAAAGAAAGAAAGAAAGAAAGAAAGAAAGAAAGAAAGAAGAACAAATAGGAAAACATTTTGACAAGCAGGTGGACACCTAATGTAGAAAGCGTGGGAGTGTTCCCAGTCCGTGGGAATGCGGATTATTTCCCCAAACAGAATAGAGTTGGGGTGATATAGGTTATCTGGGGGTGGAGTTCAGGAATCAGTTAGATCGAGTCCGGTAGAGGTTCATAGGCTAGCACTCCTATTATCAGAGAGCCAAGGTGCCCAGTGCTTGTAGAAGGAGGCGGTGGTCAGGTTGGCTTTGGCAATGGCAAATTCCATTCGGAGGTGATTGTTTAATAAGAGAATGGTGTCCGCTAGCGTAGGAGGTTTCGGTGATTTCCAGGCTCTCCCCGGTGCGAGACGAGCTGCTATGAGGACATGGGTAGCCAGGATTTTGATGTGATAGGGCCATGTAGGAATTGAGAGACCCAGGAGGAGATACAAAGGGGATAGTGGGGAGGATATGTTGCACAGGGAAGAGAGAAATGCCGAGATTGAGTTCCAGAAAGGTTTGATATGCGTGCAGTCCCACCAGATATGTTGAAGTGATCCTATTCCTTGACAACCTCGCCAGCATAACGGAGACGAGATGGGGTATATAGTTGTCAGTCTAGAAGGGGTAAAGTACCATTTGTGGAATAGCTTTTGAAGAGATTCCCAATGGGATATGCACCTTGAAGCTTTTAATGGTAGGAGCATTGCACGATGCCACAACTTTGGGGGTGGTGAATTGGGAACTGTCAAAGACCAAAAGTCCATGGATGAAGAGGGTGCATTTTGTGTAGACTGCAGTAGCTTAGTATATATGAGGGATATGCCTTTAACTGCAGGCTTGGGAGTATTGTAGAATTTCAGTATTTGGATCCATTATGGATGGTTCAGATGTCAGATGAATGTTGGAGAGGATTGAACGTATCCTTAGGTAAGGGAAAAGGGATTTGGACGGCAAATCAAATGATTTTTGGAGATCATGGAATGGTTGTATGCCAGACATTGAGAGAATTTGGTTTAAGTTGCATATGCCTTTGGCAGACCATGTAAAGATGGGGCGGTCCGGGGATATCAGTTCCAGAGCTGATATAGGAAGATGTGCGAGTATAGATTGTGGTAGGCCTTTTGTAGACTAGTTGTGGCTAGCCAAACCCTTGTTGCGGTATTGACAGATCCTAAAGGATGGTGTTGGGGTTTAAAGTTAAGTAGCATAGCTGTGAGGAAGAGTTTTGGATCCACCCCTATAATAGCGGCTTCAATTTGTTTCCACTGCTTTGTTGAACGTGGGGACCACCATTCTCTTAGTTGGTCTAGTATGATTGCTCTATAGTATTGTTTAACGTCTGGGGCCCCCAAGCCTCCTCGAGAGACTGGTGTAAGGATAAGTGATCTTTTGATCCGAAGTTTTTTGTGTTGCCATATAAATTAATTGATTAAACCCTGCAGTTTATGGATTTGAGAAGTAAGAAAGGGAAGTGGGACGGTATGGAGCAAGTACAATATACGGGGAAGAAGGTACATTTTAGCCTGTGTGATCCAGCCTGCCCAGGAGACAGGAAAATGGCCCAGATCTTTTGAGAGTTTCGTCAGCCTTCCCACAAGGTTGTCAAAATTAAATTTTAGGATGTTGCGGCTTGGGGAGGTCAAAGTAATGCCCAATTATGATAGAGATGCATTAGCGGACCATTGGAATGAGGTAGTTGAAGAGATGGTACGTGTTATGTTGGGAGCTATACCAATATTAAGCATAGTGGATTTAGAGTGATTCAATTTATAGAGGGAGATTGAACTTAACGTGGTTAGCAAACGGATGACATGCGACAGTGATTCAACCGGGTTGGTGAGGGTGAGAATGACATTGTCAGCGTACCAGGCCTATTTTATGTTCTGTGTTGCCGATGATGATGCCGGAGATTGTTTGCGAATCTCTGATGGCTTGTGCCAAAGGTTCCATAGCCATAGCAAATATTAAGGGGGAAAGCGGGCATCCTTGACAGATGCCATTCGTTATTGGGAATGGATCAGAGGCGATGCCAGAAGTCCAAACCCATGCACTTGGGAAGACACTATTTATTTTAATTGATATATTTATTTATGCTAATTATTGCACATATTTGGATTCAGCACGTTTTGAGAAAACAGCACGGTCTGTCACAAGCACTTTATTATTCATCTTCAGTTATTTATTGCTATTCAATTTTGATCACTCTTGAAAAGTCACATCTACTCCAGCACAGGAATTGGAGTCACATATTTAAGATTGCATAAAGTGTATATCCTTCACAGTTATATATACCTATATGTATTACTATACCAGCACCAGTAGCAGTGCCTCATTATTTACCGTGTTTCACATTTAAGTATTACTGCTTAGATTGAAGGCAGCTCTACACTACACATCGTTATAACATCAGTGGAGGCGCCATACTCCTTATACTATCTCACATTAATAATTATGCTACCAAAACTAATGTGTGCTGTAAATTGCCTCCAGTGTTGTTCCTGTTTCTTCTTGATGGAGGCTGCCATTTTGCTGAAGCCCAGAGCCCCTGAACAGCAGTAAATCATAAAGCAGAACTAAACCCATCCATCGATTTAACGGTTTAAAAAAGTTACATTCTTGGAATGCCAGGATTGCTAACTGTCACAATTGCTTGTTTCATCAACTATCATCCAATGGCTGGTGTCATAACTGATCACATGTGTAGCACCATGGCAGTTGCAGATCAAACAGAAGCAGCTTCCATAGCTGTAAAGGATAAGAGGGTTTAATTCCACTTTAAGGCTGTCAATAGATTGGCCTCTACAATCTTAGCAGTGCCTAAAATGGAGAGCAACTGAGCATGTGCAGAGCAGGGTAAAAGTGTATGGCTGGATTTAAAACAGTATAGGCACTTATTTCTAATGTTTTACATACCTATACCTGCCAAAGGGGTCAGCCTAAAGTGATCTAGCAGGACTGAATTTTCTTACTAAAGTTCCACTTTAACCCCTTTCATCTCCATCCTGCCACTGTATGTGACCCTTTCATCTCCATCCTGCCACTGTAGGTGACTCCTTCATTTAATCCCTCCTCTGTGTATGACCTATACATTGGAACTAAACCCTCCTATTGTTTTCAACTAAGAAAGCTGCCAACTATGCCTCTGTTTGATCTTCAACTGCCATGATGCTGCACATGTGATCAGTTATGATACCAGCCATTGGAAGGTTTGACAGTTTGGTTGAGAGCACAACCAATGTGGCATTTACATTCCTGGTTCAAGCCAGGAATGTAACTAACTGTTTTTTTTTGAACTGTTAAATCAATGGGTTTAGTTCCGCTTTAATCTAGTGCTCACTTACCAACATTAACCCCTTAGTACTTGCATGTTTCTTCATTTCCAAAAAACATGGCAAAAATGAAATGTTGGGGCGTCAACTTTCCAAAAACGTGTTTTGGTGGTTTTCTTACTCTTCTGGCATTTTTATTTTAACAGCATGATTCTTAATTAAAAAAAAAACATGGCAAAAATGAGATGTTGGGGCATCAACTTTCCAAAAACATGTTTTGGGGGTTTTCTTACTCTTCTGGCATTTTTATTTTAACAGAAGTAAGGGAAATATATATATTTTTTTAACTTTTGGTCTTTTATAGTATTAAAAAAAAACCCATCAAAAGAAAACTCTGTCTCAAAAATGGTATAAAATGTATTCTGATACAGTGCTGCATTATTGAGTAATTGTCAGTTAAATTGGCACGGCACTGAAAACTGAATATAGGCCTGGTAAAGAAGAGATATAATAGGTTGGCACACAAGTGGTTATTCTATGTAGAAATAGATACGTTTGACTGGAAATGAGAAATCAACCAGGCAATTTGGACAGTTGTACTTGGGTAATAATCAACATCAAGGTGTTTAGAGATTATCAATCTTGCTCTTTGCATAACAGATTGCCTTATTTGTTGTGTGAGCACCGAGATAAACCACAGCTACTGAAACCAAGGTATAAAAGAGTGATGTGAGGTCTCTGAGAAGCAAGGAAGAATCTTAGAGAAGACCTCAAAGAAGCCTGAAGACACAAGAGCTTCCTAACTCTAAAGGTAATATGATGACAGCACTTTCCTTACTTCTTGAAGTTCTTTGAGAACCTTCTTGTCTTCAATGTGATTTCTTCATTCTAATCTGTCTTCTGCCTTTTCCACTGAAGTCTGGTTCCCAGGCTTCTTTGTCATTAGCATTATCCAAGCTTCTTACTCTTAGCCCTTCTTTTCTTTTGACCTTCTTTAATGACAGCCTCACATGGCCCAACTATTGGAGTTTGATCTCAAGTTGACCAACTTGATTCATTCACAAAAACTTGTGACCTTTGATGGCAGCCTCACATGACCCAACTATTGGAGTTTGATCTCAAGTTGACCAACTTGATTCATTCACCAAAACTTGTGACCTTTGATGGCAGCCTCACCTGACCCAACTATTGGGGTTGGATCTCAAGTTGACCAACTTGATTCATTCACCAAAACTTGTGACCTTTGATGGCAGCCTCACATGGCCCAACTATTGGAGTTTGATCTCAAGTTGACCAACTTGATTCATTCACCAAAACTTGTGACCTTCTTTGATGGCAGCCTCACATGACCCAACTATTGGGGTTGGATCTCAAGTTGACCAACTTGATTCATTCACCAAAACTTGTGACCTTCTTTGATGGCAGCCTCACATGACCCAACTATTGGTGTTTGATCTCAAGTTGACCAACTTGATTCATTCACCAAAACTTGTGACCTTCTTTGATGGCAGCCTCACATGGCCCAACTATTGGAGTTTGATCTCAAGTTGACCAACTTGATTCATTCACCAAAACTTGTGACCTTCTTTGATGGCAGCCACACATGGCCCAGCTATTGGAGTTTGATCTCAAGTTGACCAACTTGATACATTCACCAAAACTTTGTAATGTTATGGGCTACCTTATTATTCTAATGGAAATGTACCTTTATCCAAAACTTTTCTGTAGCTTTTGACAGAGTAGAGAAGGGAGAGCATTACAGTTACTTTTTTGTCCTGCAGAAACAGAAAGTGACCAGAAAGCTCTCCGAAAGTGACAGGAAATCATATCTTTAGTTGTCACTAAATCAGGTATCCCCATTGGAAGATTTTCTTCCTCTTATGGTCTGAGGAAAACTAAGAATTATGGATTCCCCATCTCTTTCTGTGGAGGTGATAGTGGCCACCAGGACTAAATGAGCTATAGAACAAAATTGAAATATTAAATATAATGTATAATGAAAAGTAATTTTGCATTTAAACATAAATATAATATTATAATGTTAAAAAGGGCACAAAAGCAAACAAAGCAATACCCCAAGGAAATTACAAAAAAGACAAAATGCAAAAACTAAATGAACTCCATTGTTTTTTCTTTGTTTTTTTAAGGGAGTTTACTATGTTTTTGTTTTTTCTTTTTGTTTTTTGCTTTTAGTATTGTTGCTGTTTATGTGAATTCTTTGTTTTTTTTTTTTTTTTTTTTACTCTGTATTCTCTTTTTTAGTTTTTTTCACATCTGGTTTAGATAATAAAGTTGGTATAGCTGAAAAATTGTAAACCGTATATGTAAGGGCAGTGCAGCTTATTGCTGTCTGTATCTTCAAAGGGGAGATTCCACTCTACAAAAAATTATGAGAAATCCAAAGTTTTACATTTGAGGCATAGTCTTCCAATGTTCAGGTGACAACTGTTCAAGAAAAGAATTCTCCTTACTCTAATAACAAATGTATCTGTAGTCCTTTGGACCTCACTTTTCCAGTTCACTGTCATGCCAGTGAAGTGAATTATTCTTTGTAAATGTTTTATTGTTGATTCCCACTGCAGCCTTCATAAAGATTCCAGACAAATATTAACTATCCCCTAATGGTCAGTACCTGCACTTTGAAAGTCATGTCCCCATGAGAAAGCGCTCAGGCCTGATGATTGGCTGCTCAGGTACCAAGTACTGCATTGTGACTGTTGTGTTTCCCCATATCCAAAAGTTCTGCAATTTTCAAGGTGGCTGCAGATGGGAGGAAGTAGAGTATGTTTGGTCACCTGGAGGTGCTGGCCATATGCCAGGGAAGGGGGGATTTTTTAACACAATTTTGCTTTAGAAAGCCCTGCTTGTCTAAAGGCCACTTTATACCACCTCTAACTGTGGCCATGATTAAAAAAATGCCAAGTGTTTCTCAGTGTGAGGATGAATCTATAGAGTTAGAGTACTGTAAGGTTGGAGTGACATTACCACTCCATCTAAGTTTTGTCATTTTCATGGTGGCTACCATTGAGGAAGGGGTGGTGGAATAGCGTGGG